>NC_137819.1:22575828-22608328 GCF_963921795.1 Nannobrachium achirus
CGTCTATTTGGCTCATCTAGAGTAGGAAATACTTTCTCACCATTATATTTCAATCATATCAATCATATCATTATCAAGAGAATGTAATTCATATACGGTATATAGCAACTCAATGACATTTTCTACTAATGTATGTCTGGCAAGAATCACAATAAAGATTTATTTTTAATGTTTAATTTTGTAGACAGCTGATGGTGTGACTTATTAAACTGATGTTTTTGATCACGTCACGTACACATCATAAACCTCGCTCTGAGTTTCTTAGTATCATTATGTGTTTAATTTAACTTAATGTGCAACATTCTTTTCTCACTCAACAGTAAACAAACCAAAAAAGTTTAAGTGTATCGACGGTATCTGCACAGTTCTAAAGTGACAATTTAAGGACTTTTTAATACCATACCATCATAATATTGTGAACATGTAGATCGGCTATTTTCTGCCTCTAATATTTGACAATTTGGCCAATGTTTAATTTGTTATTTTAGAGGTATTAAAATAAAATAAATTAAAAGCGCTGCGAGGCGTTGTGAGCATGTAGATCTGCCATTTTCACAAAAACACGTGTTATGCAAAATGTAATGCCTCAACTCTTAGTGCTCGTCAGGGTGGGGGGGTCCCCAGTTAAAATATGATTATTTTGGGGGTCACGGCCTGAAAAGGTTGAGAACCACTGAATTATACAATAGATGGCTATTGAGAGAAGAAATACCGTATATATATATATATATATATATATATATATATATATATATATATATATATATATAGTAATGTCATTGTGAAAGAAGACAACTGGGTACATATGTGGGAACATGATGCCCCAGACTACACATGCTGTTACAGTAGCTGTTCCTCTTTACATCCTCCATTCTTCCTCCAGAGACAATGGACTGCGGTGGTGACAGCTCTCTCTATTCAACGTGTGTGTGGGTCATGTCATGTGTGTCACGGTCTAACCCAGCGGGTCGGGTTGCACGCCACACACACTGCCTCAATGTATAGAGTTCCTCCTGGGAAGTTCACAGTTCACACGCACATACGTGTATTGTGTCGCGCCGCACACACATTGTCATGTGACTACATGAATGCATGTATAGAGCCCGCTAATAACACACATACACGCGAGTAACCAGCTGAATTTGAAGTCGAGAGTCAAACAACAAATATCTACCACCGACGCAAACCGGGTTCTGAAAGAGGCCTTCAACGTGACCGCCCGGACTTCACATACATACAGTATTACGCTTCTTTGGTTCAGGGCAGGCAGGGCTACTCTGCTACGTGTGCATAGACACAGACATACATGTGCACAGGCTCATGCACACACATGCCATGTTACACACCCAAACACAAGCATGGACACTAACCCCGTTTGCACGTGGCATTCTCTTCCATTGTGAAAATTAAAGGCAAACTATGTAACCTTTTGCCTGTGCTTGCATAACAAAACACCAACAACTGAATGTGGAAACACCAAATACAGCGAGAAGGCACACGTGGTTCTGCAGGTAAACACCACCACACTACTCATTGTTATAAAAGTGAATACGTGTAACAAGGCAAGATTTTCTGCATCTTTCTGGAGCATGGAGGAGAAAATGGTTTCTAAGTTTAGCTTATATACCGGAGTAACGTATACAAGTAACGCCAGGTGTAAATGGGATCTGGCTCAATACACACCAGATACAAAGGGCATGTTAGCAAATGAACCCAAAGTTCTGCTTGTGGTGAGGCAGACTGCAGGGGGGTACCCTGTATCCGAGACCCCGTTGAAGACCTAAGTGTCGAGACGCGTCGGTCAGCTGTTGCCTTGCTCTATACTTTTTTTTTTCACCTGAAGACGGATTGCCTCAGTGTAATTCCCCCTGTAATCTGCCTCACCACAAGCAGAACTTTGGGTTGCTTTGCTTCTATATATCTACATGTTACACTGAAGAGCACCTGTTCTGAGCCACTGTGATTGAACCCAGGCAGTGGATCTTTATTCTGTTTTAAAAAGGGAAATGGCACCGCAGATATCAGATATGTGTGCGTATGTATTATCCATAGGGCACACATTGAAACAGGTCAGGTACACATGCACTCTCTATCACACACACACACACACACACACACACACACACACACACACACACACACACACACACACACACACACACACACACACACACACACACACACACACACACACACACACACACACACACACACACACACACACACACACACACACGTCATAACCAGGATGTTTGCTCTTTTGAATTGTGCATCATTCAGTCCTGAAAGACTGACACGCACACATTCCGTCCTTAACCACGGCACTTATTGCCATACAGTATATCATATGTACACTTTGCCGTAGGTCAAATAGCAACATTTCTACAACCAGGAAGCTCCATTATCTCTATATTGTTACTGTCTGTCTGCCATTTTCCCTTGATGATGATTAATGAGAAAGTTCGCGCTCTCTGTCAAGAACTGGCACAAATGTATTACAGAACAAAGTTTTGGCTGAAGATTTCGGTGAAAAGGTCCTTTTCTACCATAAAATGATCTTCCTTGCGACGTCTGAAAAGCATTAGACCGAATGAAAGTTCAGACATTTGCATGTCAGAAAGTCCAACTCACCGAACATTTCGAAGATACTATGGACAGGCCTTTAGACCTTCGTCAGGACAAACAATGTTTGTGTGGGTCTATTTTCTTCAACGTTTTGAGGCCAAGGACCCCTTAGCTGAGAGAGAGATGAAGCAGGGACCCCCACAACCTTATCATAGATACCATATAGTTTCATAAACTTTCATTGTTTGACAGCACAATCATCAGTGTATTTTGGATTCATGTCAATTTGTGTTTTTAGATATTTAGCCACTTGAACTGTCAACACTTAATAAACTTGACCTTTCACTCTGTATTTAGTCGTCTCTTTTTCCCCACTATACCAAAGCTCTTTGCCAAAAATAGCTGATCTACAAGCACACAACGCCTCAAGTGGTTACTATAAAAAAATATGAAAAAGGTTTCTACCACACAAAGATTTGGAGGGACCACTAGGGGGTCCTCAGAGTTACTATAGGGGGTCTATAGTAACTCTGAGGACCCCCTAGTGGTCCCGGACCCCCTGTTGAAGACCCCTGCTATAAACATTGTTTGTCCGGGTCTTAAGGACCGAAATGTCGTTCTGTAACAGACATAAACAGTGTGTGGGGCCTTTCTCATTGTGTATTTGAAATAGTAGGCTACACAATGAAGTAAGGAATAAAATTAAATTAAAAAAGACAATTATCATTCTTTTTAAAGAAGTACAGCGGCATTGGAAACCCACAGAAATATGTGGGGAGGACTAGTTGGCATAATGACTAAATTAGGAGAAAATGTCTAGAAATAGGCCTAATTTAAGCTGTAACCCGCCAGTAGGAACAGAACCCCTCCCCCCAATTCAAACACACGTGCGCACACACGCACACGCACACACACACACACACACACACACACACACACACACACACACACACACACACACACACACACACACACACACACACAGAGACCCTAAGCGCAGTCATTTTTTGGTAAAGTGCTTAACGAGGCACGGCATGGGATCAATTAAGTGATTATTGGTGGCGTGCTGCGTCACATGAGGAGGCAGAAACCAGAATCATGTGGTCGGTCGGTGGATGTCAGCCGTGTGCAGGCCGCTGGCCGCCGCGACCCGTGCCCGTAAAAGAAAACAAAACAATCTCTGAGCGCCGTGGGCTGTTTCTCAACGTCTGGTCTGGAGACCACCAGGGGTCCAATTGGGACACTTTACGGGTCAGTAACTCTTGTCCATTTGGTTCCATTTGTACGCTCTTTGTACACGCCTTCCATTTGTACACAATGAATTGAGTACAAAAGGACCCCAATGTAAACAAGACATAGTGCTTTCTTGGGTTTAAATCCTATCACAGTAGACCTTGTATCTGGACTGTACTGTCCTGTGCAATGGAAACTCTCAGAGTTAAAGTAAGACTGAGGATTTCACAGTGTGCAGATTGGAGTCCCAAAGATATTAACCACTTGAACCTCACAGCATGCCTGTTCTGGTGGTGGGAACCAGAATAGCAGATCTACAAGAATAGCAGATCTACAAGCTCACAATGTGACGCGTTATGAGCTTGTAGATCTGCTATTCTCTATAGAGATTTGGTGTAGATGGGGGGGGGGGGAGTTGTCCAAGTTACTTCCATGTTACCAAAAATAGAGGGTTTAAGTGTTAATGCATATCAAACTGGGGTCTTTGAAGTTAAAAAAAGGTTTGATAATCACTGACAGGGACGTGCTGGCCATTGGGAAAAGCGGGACAACTCCCGAACGGCCGGTTCATTCCCGGCCGGTACAGGCCGGCCATTAGGGAAAAAAAACAAATAAAATGTCGGCCTTCGTTCCATTTTGGGGGCTGGGCGGCCAACAAAGTAAATAGTCACTGTCGGGCAGAAACCTTGTATCTCCAAGTATCAAATTTGTACATTTTTTTTGCAAAGCAAAGCTGCTTCACCATACAAGGCCATCGCACAAAAGTAGTGAAAACAGCCCATCTACAAACACACAACGCCTCGCACCGCGAGGCGTTGTGTGCTTGTAGATCGGCTGTTTTCACTAGTTTAAATCATTTTTAAAATGATAAATACAAAACAAACGGTTTTGGACATACAAGGTTTCCACCCGACAAAGACAAAATATAACTCATGTACAGTAATTGGCCCACTGGCTTGTCACTTGTCATGATCTGAAATGGCAAATCTTTTGAGTAGCAGCAGCAGCAATGAGGGCCTCTCCAACTCTTTTTCTCTGGCTGAATCAGGGGCCCAACAGATCCATGATCACTAAACTAAACTATACAATCAACACTGTCAAATCGTCACTTCTTATTCAACTCCCAATGTACAAATGGAACACTGTCAAGAGCCAACAGACCCGTTACAAGTGTCAATTTTTTTGGACCGCTGGTGGTCCCCGGACCAGACGCTGGGAACCAGCATGATAAGACGAGCTGTGCGGCCGGGCGATTGGTCACACACCTAAAGGGCAGCCGTGTCCGAGCGGGGATGGCTGGCGTTCATGAGACAAGGGACGTAATTCACCCACATCACTGACTGTGAAAGGGTCATCAGGCGGCTACATCTGGGACTTCTACAATTGGGAGTCATCACAGTTGATAAAAGACGGGCCGAAAGCAAAGATTCTTCTGCTGCCGCTTATTGTCCAGCTCAGTGCTTTTCAACCTTTGCATCCTAACCCATTAAAGGGATAGTTCACCAAAAAAAAAGGTTTTATTCACTTGTGGAGAATTGAATTCATTGATATTTTTTTGTTTTTTGTTGTGTGCATTCCTAAGACAATAGTTTGATGACCAGCAGTGGTTCCCTATGGAGACGCAAGGCGCCTCCTTTGATCACAATGTAAGCTCGTATCTGTAACCCTGTGTATATGTTACAGTTAGTTTGGGTAACTCAGTGAGATTGGGGTAAGAGCGCTCGTTTTGGTGTTCACTACACACCCCTAACACCACCTGGATCAATTCACCTTGATAGTCTCTTATCATCAGCGCACCTGTGTAATTCTGCATATTCACCATGAGATGGCGACAACAGCCATTCACTTGTGTAGTCGCTGACGTCACTCGTTTCGTTGTTTATCTACTAGCCTAGCTCGTGTTTAGCCATTAGCGTACTATGCCTAACTCTAACCCTAACCTTAACCTCTGTAAAACTATGCCTAACCCTAACCTCCGTGGGGTGGGGTGAGGCGCTATCATTCCTGCCGACGCTACGTTGTTGTTGTTGTCGTTGTCGTGGATCATGCATTTGGGTCCCCATCCAGAATCAATGGGGGTAAATTTGACTATAATCAATGTTTTTTGTCTTAGGAATGCAATGAATAAAAATATTAGTCTCCATGGCATGACTAATCAATTGAAAAAATGACATTTTGTGGGTGAACTACTCCTTTAAGTACTGCACTTCAATACAATTTTGAGTATTTCTAATTTTCTATAATTTTACTTCTACTCCACCACTGGCTGCTGTTTGCACCGCAGTTGCACCACAGTTTGCATCTACAGGGAAGCGCCCAGGACATAACTGTCAAATTGTATGACAGATGTGTCACACAATGTGACCAATCTGTTTACACAATGTTGTACCCCCTCCAACTGTACATATTATGTTCCCCATTTTCAACTGTTTTTATAATATTTTAACTTGCTTTGGCAAATGGCAAATGTAAACATATTTTCTCATGCCAATAAAGCTCCTTTGAATTGAAAATACTCCCCCCTGGGTGTCCCGACCCACAGGTTGAGAACCACTGACCTAATCTTAGCGAGGTCTGAAGCTTTTATGCGACGTTCCGGGAGATGATGATGTTTTCCTCCTGGCCCTCGCTGCGTGCTGTCGGCTTACAGGATCAACAGAATTCAATTAAAGGCCTCAACCTTCACAGGAACCGTCTCTCACATGATGCTGGTCGGCCTGGGAGACACTCTCTGTGTTCCCACTATGCATTTACTGTATCCTGTAGGTTGGGACACTGGGACGTGGATCACGGGGTAGGACAGTGGGACAGGGGGACACATGAACAGGCTACTTTAAAAGGGTAACCGGTAAAGTCGCCAGAAAGAAACTCGCTGAGATTTTTATTATTTGTTTTACTGAGAATAAGGTTAGAAATAACTTTAGGATTATGCATATCTTTCTGAGGTTAAGATTAGGAATAGGCTTAGGTATTGGCACCGTTTTACTGCGGTTAAGGTTAGGAATAAGGTTAGGTTATAGTTTACAGAGGTATATAAGGATATTAAGGATCTCAAAGGAAAATAACAAATAATCCTTGCCTTACCCGAGTTTCCTTTTAGTTGACAGTAGGAAATTTAAGGGGCGCGTTTTTACTACGGCGACGTGAGGCGGGACTACGGCTGTTATGACGTAATCACCGTAGCGGTCAAAAGTGTTAAGCAACCAGCCGTCGGCGACGGGGTCCCACCCCTTTCGCTGAACGCTTTGGTTCCCATGGCGACGCGACCACGCAGCAGGCGTTGTAGACGCTACGTGGAAAGGTAGACTCTGCCGTAGTAGAGACGGACGGCCGCGACGGCGGCAGGTTGATCTATCGAGCGCTGATCATTTCCAGTTGCCGTTGTCATCTGCCGTTGCAGTGCAAAGCTTAAATAGCCTATTGTATCAGTGAACTGTACTGTCATGAGACTGTACCTTTTCCTATCCAAAACTTCTAATAAATACCTCAATCAATCAATCAAAAGGCATAAACCATCAGCCCAGGCGAGTTTCTTTCCGGCGACTCATCTGGTATTCCTTTAAAAACTACATTCCTGTCCCACCCCCGGATTCGAACACGGGGCTCCTGCACAAGGTTGCCAACATGTTCATTTATTTATTTTGTCTCTGAGCAGATAGAGCCTACCTACTTGCTCAAGGGATACATTGAATAGAGACTTTCAGGCAGTAGCACTTGGTCAATCAGCCTTGTCAAACCACAAGATTCAAAATGTCTCAATAGAAGAGCATAGAGACTAAATACAGCCACCCTGATTGCATTGTATTGTATGGTATTGTATTACATACTCTGCCTACAGATCGCACAACATGACATTGTAATCGCACAAACACGTTACATGGTGCAGCTTTAGAAAGTGGTGTCACTTGGGTATTAGTCCCCATGTCAGTTGTTAAACAAAACACTGGCTCCAAAAGGGAATCCAGTTGAGACGAGAGCTGGGTCCCCAGCCAGGTAGTAGAAACCAAAAGGACCCTTACAGGCCTGTAACTCTGATAGTGTACCAATGGAACCAAATGGACCCTTCATGGTTCCATTTTGAACACCGAACAGGGGTCATCCTGCTTGTGTTGTGGTTTACATTTTGTCTAAATTCCATTATTGCCACGGACACACAAAACGAGCTGACAATAATATTACCAGAAACACATAAAGAGATGTACACTCTGAGAGTGTACAAATGGACCCTAAATGTCCATTTGGTTCTATTTCTACCATTTGTACACTCAGAGTTATGGGAGTCCTTGCAAATATGTTTTAGTGGACTCACAATATGCCATAGTGTCAAAGTAAATATCTGTCATACATATTCTGAAGAAAACCTGGAGACTTGACATCCAGTAATTGGGTATTATGATCAAAATAAGAATATTATAATGGTGTGTAAAACAGAAAATCTAAAGTTTGCCCAGTCTTTTCCACAGAGACATTTGTCAACTAACGGACTTATCGATGACCCTGCACCTGAGTTATGGGGTCCGTGGCCCTACTGGATTGATATTAAAACGTTTGAGAGCCACTGATGTAGAGAGAAAACCATGAGAAGATTATGTTACCTTTGCTGCTCTGCAGTTTGTTTTTCATGTTCTCTCAGTCTAGTCGACTGCCCACGTGTGGTACAGTGGTGCCTGTCACTGTGGGTCTGGGCTGGCTGCAGACAACCACATGCCTCAGTAGCAGCTCTAATCCTCCAGAACAATATTAGCCTTGGAGGATCCTTCAAAGTATGGGAATAAACATAAACTGGGGTAAACAAAAATAAAAACAGAGACGGCTCGCTCGCCCCTTAGGAGCCACACCACAAACACAACGTTGAGTATATAGCCTTTGAGAGGTTGACGATAAGCAAGCCAGCTAACAAGCACGGTAAGTGTAACAGATACATGTATAATCACTATATACGGTAACTTAAACCCGGGATAACACACCATGAAACATTGTTTCAAGTGTGGTTACAAGTTACTCATTACATTTTACCCCCTGGTCTCTGATGTTTTGTTTTTGTTTTCCAAAAAGGTCCTTTTCAGCACATCACAGACAGGACCCTCCGGTGCACATGCACCTACTGTACACAATCTGTCCAGTCCAACTAAAACTTGTGTCACATCTATCGCCTTCTGTAGCGTGAGGCGGCTTGTTATACAAGTGCACCTCCTAGGACCCATGAAGTACACCCCCTGGTCGTGTCACTAGCATGTAGCTGGGACGTTTCCCCCCTTGGTGTTGAGTGCAAAGCAGGGAGGCATCTGGGTCCTAATTATTTTTTAATAGTTTTTGGTATTTTTGGTAGGGAATCGAACCCTGACCTATCCCTGGGGGCGGACACAAACTACAAGGCCACTGAGATGGTCTGTGTACTGTATGTGTGGGTGCACCTAAATGATATGCTGGTGCACCTCCTGTAGGCTATATGAAAACGTTAGGCACACCAACGCCAGTGCAAACGACTAAGAAAGTTGGTCTGGAGCCAACTGGCGGCCTGGGGGCCACATGCGGCCCGCCTTCACTAAATATCGACATATTGGTATATTATTGATTTCACCTGTTCCAATTCCAAACATGCAGACATGAACGGCTTTAATTACTTCAGTCTCTATCCGTAGCTTAACTCAGTCGGTGCCGTATGTAAAGTGGGACCTCTTATATTGCTGTTTCGCCAACAAAGGGTTAAAAAAATTGTGTGCACGCTGGTGCACACAATTCGTGCACAGATCATGCACTATGCATGTGCACGCTTTTCACAGCTTTCAAACTAAAAACTCCGCTTGGAAATCCGTTCAGGCATTCAGCATTCAGGATTCTGGAGGTCCGAAAGCTTTTTTTTTCTTTTTTTTTAAGATGATCAAAAGACAATTGGCAGGGAAGGCCATAGTTAAAAAGACGGTTTTATTATAGAAATCGTTTTTTTGGCAGGGTGTGAGTTAATGTCTAGTATAGATAAATAACAATGTATTTGTATGTACTGTAAGTTAATAAAGTTAACATAAGTATATCTAAAAGCATTTAGTTATTCAGGATTACAATTTTTTTTTAAAAGCAGATCTACAAGCTCTAAACGCTTCACACTGTGACGTGTTTTGAGCTTGTAGATCATCTATTTTTGCTACTTTTTTGTGTGACATAGCCTACTGTAGAATGACAAAGGGATAGGGAATTACCAAAAATGTTAAAATACAGAGATAAGAGGTTTCTGCCGGACAATATATGTAATGTGGCCCTCTGGAGTCTGGAGTGAGGAAATAGTAATACATTGTAAGTTGCCCACCCCTGCACTACATCATCATGCATTGCACATTGTTATGTTGACATCTCCATATCACACATCTTTTAGGTTTATATTTTCTACAGTTTTTGGAGCTGTGTGAAGCACAGGCTCCCTATACGTGGCTGTGTGGGTCTGTGTGTGTGTGTGTCTGTCTGTGTGTCTGTCTGTCTGTGTGTATGTAGCCTGAACTTCCTAAACTTCGGCACGCCACTAGTCCCACAGTTTTGCCACCACACACTCGCGCCATATGTCAAATCGACCGGCTTACTCGGGAATCGTGGGCTATTACTTTTCTAAGAGAAAGGTTCTATAGTTTAATTGATATTAATTTATTAGTGAATTAATTTTCCCCATTGACTTATAATGGGAATCGCAAAAACTCACATTCAATTATTTGTCTCTCGCAAACCATAGGGGCTAGAGTTTCAAGACTTGGAGAGGAGGTTCATAATGATTTCAAGGATTAAATAAAAAATAATTGTGTCATTTGGCCGCATGGTGGCGCCATAACACCCCACTTTACGTTTTGGCCTGTAACTCTTGAACCGTAGGTCGGAAAATTAAAAATATTTTTTCCCTGGATTCCTTGGGTCATGACGCATCTCCCCATATAGGCCACGCCCATTTGCGCCATGATAGATTTTCCGCCATCACACACACACACACAGCTCCACTTCACACGGGTGTGATTTTTTTTTACTTGGTCACTAAATGTCCTGGGATGACAGTTACATGACACCGAAAAACACTGCATGCGCTGCAGTAAAATGCAACATAATACGAGTCTGAATGACAATGCCTGTACAGGTCTCTACTGTACTGTACTGTACTGCACTGTACTGTGCTGTTGCAGAGAGTACATACAATCAGATAGCGTCCACAAATAGCATACATCTGGACTTTTTACCCAGAAAACTACTGGAGTTAAGAAAGTAAAGTCAAGTGTTTAATGTTCTTAAGAATGTTCTGTGGCAACCAACATCAGCTAATCATCTATAATACCTTGTTGGTCTTCTAAGCACTCAATGTAATACAAGCCCAAAATCGATGAATAGTGAAAATAGCCGATCTGCCATTTTCGCCAGGTTTAAAGCGGTTAACCAGTTGGTGCAGGGGTTTTCAACTGATCGTGAACAAGGGACCACCACCCTGACTAAGAATCAACCTGGGGACCACTGTTGTGTTGGGTGGGAACATGTAGGCTAATATGTGTTAAAGGTGGGTTGGGGTTAGCCTGGTATAACCAGCCTAGATAGTTACTAATGCAGCTAGCTAACTAACTGCATCCCTACCTTGTTTTAACATGGCTGGGATGTCTAGCTCAGCTAGGCTAGGTTGGGGTGGCCCTTGACCACTGATCTATTCCTCTTACTTTATCCAACCTTCCATGTTAAACTCATGTTTATTGATACTGTACTGATGTGTAACATTTATGAGTGAGCAAACAAAGGCCACATTTCCTAATAATAACGACACTTTCGCTCTTGAGATTCTCACTCCCTTTTCTGTGAAATGTCTTGACCGTAGACTTCCCAGTAGCTGACTCATTAGGTCACCAGGTCATTTGGTGCACTGCTTCTCAAGTAGTGGTCCATGGCCGACGAATGGTCCATGGCATGATTACAGGTGGTCCATTTCTCTCTTTTCTTGGCTATTAGGCCTAGCAAAATAATTAGTTGGGTTCCGGTTGGCTGTCATTTTAGGGCTGAGTAGGTAGGGAATTTTTTTTAATTTTTTTATTTTTTTTGTGGGCATGATGGGTAGCAAGGAATTTTATTTTATTTCCTCATGGGAAGGATGGGTAGGTAGTTTTTTTTTTCTTTTTTTTTTTTATGGCAATGATCGATATGCTTCTTTTTTAATATATTCTGTTTTCCTGAGTTACCAATTTCTAAATCATTAAATGGTTCATGTTAGGGATGGCCAAATGGAGATTTTTTCAACCGATAACCGTCAGGCCTTATCAGTTAATTAACCGTGCTCAAAAATTCGCTATTTTAGCGATTTAAAAAAGGAAAATAGGCCTACACCAGTGTTGTTTTTGGCGGGCATTTTAGATTTAGTCTTAGTCATAGTCTTTTTGACAAAATGCTTCTTAGTTTTAGTCAGATTTTAGTCATTTATATCCCTGATAGTTTTAGTCTAGTTTTAGTCGACTAAAACTCAAAGGTTTTAGTCAAGTTTTAGTCGACGAACCCAAACAAAGGTTTTAGTCCAGTTTTAGTCAATAGTTTTAGTCAAAAAGAAAAATGTGTCTTTAAATAAATAAATGAAACACAGTGAGTCAATAAGGCAGTGGTTCTAAACCTTTTCTGGCTGCGACCCCCAAAATAATAATATTTTAACTGGGGACCCCCCACCCTGACGAGCACTAAGAGTTGAGGCATAACATTTTGTATAACATTCTATTGTGAAAATAGCAGATCTACATGCTCACAACCCCTCACGTTGCGAGGCATTGTGAGCATGTAGATCAGCTATTTTCACAATTTCAGCCTCTAATATTTGACAATTTGACCCTTTGTCAATTTAATTTGTCATTTCAGAGGTTAAAAAAAGTCCTTACGTTGTCACTTTAGACATGTACATAAACCCTCAATACACTGTATGTTGTTTTGTTTACAGTTGAGTGAGAAAACAATGTTGCACATTAAGTTTTGGACCCCCCAAAATCATTTTGTGACCTCTCTGGGGTCTCGACCCACAGCTTGACAAACGCTATGAGGCGTTTGCCTGGCTGCAGTGTGTACTAGGACCCCTTTTCCACTGGCCCAACACCACACCACACCACACCACACCGCCCACTTGTGACATGTCTTCCACTACAAGGACCTGGGTAGAGTGGTGTGAAAGTAATACTAATTGTGGTACTAAAAAGTATCCAATCTAGAGTAGGTCTGAGCTAGGCCAAACAGGGCCAAACTTATATAGATATTTTTATGTGGTGTGGTGTAGTGTGGTGTGGTGCTAAAGCTGCAGTCGAAAAGGGGCTTAGGTGCTGTGTTGTGTCGAGCGCACACACTCACTGCATAGTAAACAGTGATGTAGTAGTAGAGGACTTCTTAAAAAGTTTTAGATTAAGACAATTTGCTTGCATAGCGATGCAGCCGCGTACCGTTCTGCATCGTTACATACTTGTTACTTTTAGCCTGCGTTTGTTGTTGTTTTTCCTCCTGAAAGAACGTGGCTAAATCATTAACATGCTAGCGCTTTAGCCCCGTTCCTTTAGCCGTGGAGGAGAGGAATAAAATCATTACAATCAGGCAGTTTTCAAAGCAGAGAGTCCACCAATCATGCGGTTTACAACAGCTTGTATCGGGCGCTATTTTCTATCAACTGCTGTGTTGCATCTCCACTCCAGTCACTGCTGTTATGCCTGCTTGCTTTCTATGCATGGGAATTGGGAACAGAGGCTAGTAGAACGCTGCGGTCTGAGCACAGCTGGAGTTAGAGCAGACGGAATGACGCATGAATAGTAAAACAAAACATTTGCGCACTTGATATTTTAGACGAAAGAAAACTTTGATTAAACTTCGCGAATGTGGTCGCACCAAATATATTTTTTGTAAGACGTTTTTGATCGACTCGGTCGGATTTTGACTTAATTTTTTTTTTTTTTTTTTTTTTACTCCAAATGCCAATAAAATCATCTGGGTCGCACGTATTTAATAGGGTCGGTCGGCTACCGGAAGCCAACTAATTCTTTTGGTAGGCCTTATGTGGCGGTCAGTGACAGTCTCATGTCACTGTCTGGCACCAACCTTGCCCTGTACTTAACTCTTTCAATGCCACCTTTTCACCACTAGAGGGCGCCCAATGGCCATAGAATCCTACATAGACAAGCGCTGGTATATGCACAAGCCGTGCGCAGCCATGACTCGCCTGAACACTTTCCTTTGTGCATGTACAGGAACAGGATGAAGTTAGCTTGAAGTTAGCTATTGGCTACCAAGCATTTTAGAAGCCCTATTTTCGGCGATTTAGCCATGATTAAACCTTGCACACCTCATGGATATGCATGGAACAGAGAAAATGAGCTCTAAAGATCCTGGATTGCATTGGAGTGGATGGTAAATATCGGCGGCGCGACGCTCTCGCGGGCCGTGTAAACAGATGACGGCCGGCGTTTTTTTTTTTTTATATATATATATATATATTTTTTTTTAAGTAGTTCGGGATCGGCACCCTGATAAGGACAAATAAAGCCGAACTAGTTCGGGATTGGCACAGTAAGAGTTAATACTGTTACTGTATATAATACTAATATTCTTCGGTATCTTTCTATATAATACTAATATTCTTTGGGTATCTCTCTCTCTACTGTAGTGTATAGCTCAGTGGCCTTGTGGTTAGAGCGTCCGCCCTGAGACTGGGAGGTTGGGGTTCGATACCAAAGATGTTATACCAAAGACGTTACGAATGGGACCCATGCAATGCTTCCCTGCTTGGCACTCAGCATCAAGGGTCGGTTTCGGGTAAGTCCCTGCGTCATTCTAGCGTCATGTCCAGGGGGTGTACATGTACATTCAGCTGCCTCACACTAAGGAAACAGGAGATAAGCTCCTACCTTATGGGCCTCAGGGCTCGGCATGGCGTACTACTGTATAGTAGTGGTTCTTAAAGTGGGGTCTGGGGACCCCCAACGGTGCTTGAGGGGGTTCCAGGGGTCCCTGGAATTAAAATATTAATAAACAGATCTTGATGCTATTATATAGCATCAAGATCTGTTTATTAATATTTTATATTTCGGTTATTCTAAACTATTAAAATAATGTAATAATAAAATATCCAAGTGTACGATATGCACATCTGCAATACATTGTAACTGCTTCACACAGAACCTATAACACATACATTTGTCAGGGAAAGCAGTGTTGTAATCCTTCCTTAGGAATGAAGAATAACTTATGCTGCCTTAAATGATCATGGCGATGTACTGTAGCTTGCTTCAAGATCAAGAGTGTCAGACAAGTTAATCAGTTAGTGTAATAAGTTACTCTTTACTTATTACTCCTTTATAAATTATAATTAGTTATGTTTCCCCGTTCTCAAAAAGTGATGTACTGTAGTCCTACGATTCAAAACTGTTTGGCCAGCTTCTTTAAACAACTGAATCAATTTCATTGGAACAATGTTTAAGCTCACACTCACAGGAGGAAAATCACCAGTCAACCAAAGTGCACACATTGTAGTGGGCCGTCCGTCTCCTCTTTTACTTGTTCTGAAAACAACAAAGGTGATGGCACTTGCACGCAAACAAATTGCATCGAATTCTTTACACCTGTAAACCTGTGATGTGACAATACATTTGACTGAAGTAATACCAGTAAGACTCCCTAATCGGGAGATAAGCGACCGTAGGTGGCTTATCTCCACAAATAGGGCAAAAATGTGTTTTTCCCAAATCTTCCTGATCCATGTTGATGACATGAGTGTAGACATGCTGTGTAGTGATATTCGTGATTTTAGGGCAAAAACTGTAGGAGCAGTGTCCAAAAATGTGTTTTAAAAATCGGCCTGAAGGTGGCGCTAGAATAGGGTCATGTGAGAAATGAGGGGTGGGGTCTCCGCGTTGCCTTGGCGGACGAATAGGTACCGGCCCCGGCTCTCCCGGACGCTCCTATCCCGAGTTACGGCATTTTATGTGCGCTGCAGTGGCAGGGGGTCCTCCACTGGGGGCGCCACCACTTTTGCATCCGTTCTGGAGCACCAGGAGTCGGTGGTCCCCGGGAATTCCCTGTGAGCAGCCCCGTTGGGGTGGTCATTTGGTCATTTTTGCACATTTGGTCATTTTTTACATCTGGGGGTCCCCCAGGGACCTGGGGGTCCCTGGGGCTCCGGGGGTCCTTGGAGGTTGTAGTTTGGCAGGCAAGGAGTGTGTGTGTGTAAAATCTGGCATGGATCGGGTCAACGGGTGCGGAGATATAAGCAGGGAAAAAGTGTGACGTGTGAGCACATTTGGTAATTTTTTACATCTGGGGGTCCCCCAGGGACCTGGGACCTGGGGGTCCCTGGGGCTCCGGGGGTCCTTGGAGGTTGTAGTTTGGCAGTCAAGGAGTGTGTGTGCAAAATTTGGCATGGCTGGGGGCAACGGTTGTGGAGATATGAGCAGGGCAAAAGTGTGACGGACTGACTCACTGACGCACAGACAGCCCGTGGAGGTTTTGGTAGTAAATGCGACCTACGGTCGCAATTACTTTGTCATAAGTTACTGTGCAGTTCCCTGAATACATGCAGAGGTGATTTGATGGCGGCGTCCGTTCACGCAAAACATGGCGACTTCTGCTTTGACGAACACCTTCACCCTTACGTTTCCCCTCATGTGCGTCCATTCCCTGGTCCCTGCACCTTAGGTTGCGTCAACCTGTATTGTGAATGTTGAATGATGATGTGGACACATGAGAAACAGTGTCAACTCTGCTGTTTGTGCTGCCGGCACCAAAGCGGATCGACTTATTCCTTAAAGGAAAACAACCTAGTACTGAATATGATCATGGGGAATTTGACATTTGATGTGAAATTGATGATAAAAAGCAGGGACTTTTCTTTCTTTTTTTCAAACCACTTAAAAGGAGTAGTTCACCCCCAACATTTTTTTCTATTGATTACTCATGCCATGGAGTTTTTGTCACATTCCTAAGACAAAAATTTGATTCGAGTAAATTTACCCCAATTGATTCCGGATGGGGACCCATTTTGAAACGGGTCCCCATCCGGAATCAATGGGGGTAAATTTATTGTTATCACATTTTTGTCTTAGGAATGTGACAAAAAACTAAAAATATTATTGAACTCTACTCTCCATGACATGAGTAATCAATAGAAAAAAAATCATGTTGGGGTGAACTACTCCTTTAAAGACAGCGGCCCTATTTGTGGCACGTCATTATAGGCTGATATGTTCAAAACCTTTAAACTGTTCAAAGAATAGCGTAGGTAGCCAATCTACATGCTTACAACACGTCATATCGTGTAATATACCGGTATGTACACATGTAGATCTATTGTTATTACCCTGTTAATATAAAACTATTGCATTTCTATTTAACATTATTATTACCTAATGCATCTTCTGAAGGAAGCCAAACAAAACTAAGTTTTACTCTTATGTAGGCTATCTGTGCACAAGACATAACAATGCAATGGTGATTGGTGACCTTGGGGCCATACGGGGCCTAGCATTCTTCTGTCAATGGTCTGAGGCTTTGGAAGAGATGGTCGGGGTCAAATGTTAGGCTAGTTATGTTGCACAGACAGAGAGACAGACATGGACAGGACACATTACATTGCTGTAAAAAAAAAAAAGAAAAGGATCAGCTCCAAGGCATACATGGAGGGATCAGTAGCTGACTTTTAATCCCCTTCATTTCTTCAGTATTTATTCATGTTTCTAATGAATAATTTAATTATTACTAATAAATTATAATCAGATTAATTGCAGCTAACTGCTGCACAATGTGTAATCTCTGAGACAACGATAATGGCGGTGACGTTCCGTGGTGGACTAAGATCACTCTCTGAGATTTCTTCTGGTTGGCGTCAAGTCTCTCTTGATAAGAGGGGCACACACAGCCCCTTTTGAAAGGCTTGGGGTGAGAACTTACACGATAGAAGTATTATTTACAGTATATATCAGCTAGGTCAGTGGTTCACAAACTTTTCTAGAAAATAGCAGATCTACAAACTCAAAATGTTGCGAGCTTGCGGATCTGCTATTTTCACTACTTCCGTATTATATAAATGTTTTCTTTTTTTATTGATAATGGAGATTGTATCATTTTTAAATTGTATTCATTAAATACTTTTTATTTTCACCATTTTGAAAAATGTTAACGATAATGACATGCCCGACATAGGGACGGCAGGCTGAAAGTGGTTGAACCGGCACGATAATCGTATAAAGGTGTATCGGAATGACATTTCAGGGGACAAACAGCAGTCTGGGACAGATACACTCTGGCTGCCCTCACAGCACAATACGGCTGCTTGTGTCTCTAACAAATCTAATAAGAAACTTTGGCCCTGACCCCCCTTTAGTGCTGATCAACCACATTAAACAGCTGATGGAGGACAGCCAGACATCTGGAGACAGGCAACCTGATCTTTGGAAAGGACCAGCCCATAATCGGCCCACTGTCAGTACCATGTCCATGGGATCCACAGACCAGGGAGAACGATCGTCTGCAACGGGGGAGATTCTTGAGTAGATCAGACTGTTTTTAACACACTGCCTTTGATTAAAACAATGATTTAATCGCAGAGTGCCACAGTATTTGATTGATTTTCCCTTATTTCGGAGGATCAGCGTAAAAGTAATCTGAGTAAATGTAATCCGAGTATTTCCGGAATTGCAGCTACATGTTAGTAAAATAATAATTGTGTAAATAGTACAGTAACAGTACAAAACAGTAAACATCAACTGAAGCACTAACAATATGACTGAATTATATTTCATCCAGTGATAAATGGCGTGGTATTGGAATGGCATAGCCTTGCATACTCACAGACAACAGCATATTAAGCAGTATCAACAGCTTTACTGATGGTATCAGTATCGAACGGAAAACAACTCTATTTACAATGTCAACAAAGTTATTTTGAAGCAGACGGTGCACCAGACTGGAGTGGACACTACACAGTTACACACGCTGCCATTTTTACTGTGATCTGGACATCGCTGCAATTACCTCTCTCCATTGGGAGTGACATAAAAACGTATTCAACTGTAGCCTTAAAACTTTCTTTTCACTGTACTACACAGACAAGCGTCTGGCTCAGTGGCACTGCGCCACAGACACTTGACTAGCCAAGACCTCCACGTCACATCACACAAACCCGAATCATCATTACACACACACACAAACATTCCACACATTGTACCAAGGACTGCAGAGGGAAAGACATCGACCCCCTCCTCCTGTGAAAACAGACCTGTGTGGGCCAACAGCACGTAACCGCTGGAAACCACAGCACACAGCGGGAAAAACTAAACACAAAGAGAGATGTGTTTTGTTATCAACAAGGTCATCTAAGCACACAGAGGAGAGGAGACTGAAGGGCCCCGATTCCCTTGATAATTCTGCTGACTAGCACCGGTATTTGCGGTCTGAAAACACTGGATTCTCATTCTCCGCTGCTAAAATAGGCTATCCTCCGTCTCCCTTTTCGGCCTCTATTGTATGCTGTCTGTCACCCGAGACGGTGAAGAAAAAAAGGAAAAAAAACGGAAGGTACAGATCAGCTGAATCTTGATAAGACTATCTTGATTAAACTAACACACTGGGACATATATAAGAGCCTAAACAGCAATCATATGTGAGTGCTTCGGTTTCATATCTAGCGGTTACTGGTAAGAAAGTATTCTCTTGCTGCCTGCCCTGTGTGTACATACATACGGAATGCTATTATCTTCAGTGTACATGATATGCCTTTTCATGTGAAACCATTGAAATGTATATGCTTACTAATGTTGCCCGTATTAGCCTCGTTCTTGTATAGTTTCTATTTGCATCTACTGTATTTGACAGCTTAATGAGAAAATATGTATTATAGCATACTCTTATACTAAATGGCATTATACTCTTTAGCATAATGCCAATAATAAAAATATGCTGATTAAAAAATAATGTGGGTGAATATTGACTAAAAAGTCAGTTGTATATTGTCGCCGTCGGTTGAAAAAGTCCAAAACCGTTACTTTTCAAGAAATGGAAAAAAGAACTTGTGTTCCAATGGATCCAATGACACTGATATAAAACAAAGTGATACACAACAAAGTATAAAATAGGGCATAGGGGGGTGGGGGGAGTGGGGCATAACAAAAACATGGAGATAAATGTTTCTGCCTGACAGCCACAGTGTACCAGAATTAATTGGACAAGAAAACAACAAGGTAAGCAAGAGAGCAAGCTTACCACAGGATATAGTATAGTCTAGTGACTATACGTGAGATTAGCTTCCTGTATTGAAATGTGTGTGGCAGTGTCAGTGAGATGACCTTCAGTCTGTTGCATTGCATCCACGAGAGAGAGAGAGAGAGAGAGAGAGAGAGAGAGAGAGAGAGAGAGAGAGAGAGAGAATAAAAACACCACTAGACAGGTTGGACACACACATCCCATGACACTTTGAGGGAAAGCCTTGGCAACAGCTCAAGGGCTTGAAATAAACCGTTGGAATCAAATTTGGGAGGATTTATTGAACTTCTCAGACACACTTGTGTCCCGGGAATGACTCACCACTAAGTTGTGCGGGAAGAGCACGCAGTATAAAAGGCTCAGAATAATAATGGCTCACTCGCACACCTGTTTCTTCCAATTCTTCTCGTACTCCAAAACCTTTCTACTATGACCTTCGACACAAAGTGCAGACGTTTTGGGGAAACCAATCCCTCATGAAATTCCTCGAAGTAGAAGTACAGAACTTTAGTGCTACAGTGAAAGGAGGTCAGGGCTGAGAGAGGCTTGTTTACCTGGCATTCCCCCCCGAGGCGAACAGACCGGCCTGTGTTTTATTTTGCCTCGTTCCTTAAGACCCACAAGGTCCTCCTTGCTACAAGTATGTGGGAATTAAAACACAAGACAACAGCAGTTCCGGACCCAGGGGGGTGGACTGGCTCCATGCGAGCTCTTCGCCGCCGGTCTCGTTTGGTTGCACAAGGTCCAACTTATGACAAAATAAATATATGAACACATTTGTGACATTCTTACAATGCCACAGCGCTCTCCTGGAAAGCAGCTGTAGAGAAAGAGGCAGGACACTGGCATCCCTAGTCTGGGGGGGGGCGAACATTCAGCGAAACTAGCCTATCTACAAGCTCACAATGCATCGCAACGGGACGCAATGTGAGCTTGTAGATTGGCGAAGACTTTTGGTGCAGTGGGACATACTAGTGGCACTAGTATGGAGCCCTGGGGAACCCCAGTCAACTACTCAGCATACTACTGTATATGGCTTTAGTGCAGACCTTTCACTTGGCCACACAGGTCTAACTAGTCTTGGAAAGCCTGGAAAGCAGCTGTAGAGGAAGGCAGGTTAACAAGCGTGGAAGCGTGAGGAGACGGGGGACGATATAAGCAGATGGGTGTTACGAGACAGATGGCTTCCCAGCAGGTGCGACACGCGGCACAGGTAGGGGAGAGCACAGCTACAGGAAGGAGGCCCCGCTACCTGCGGGGTCATGCATCATCGTGCAGCTCACCCCCACCTTTCCTTTCCTCGCTAAAAGGATGCTAGTTTAGGATTGCTTGGCCCCCACACAGAACCTGACGCGTGCTCTCTGCCCCGGCCAAACCACATGGTCAAAGCCATTCTTGACCACCACATGGAGTATGGTGTACAAGGCATGGCACTTTGGAGCCATGCTAGACGCTACAACTTGTAGTTTGCACTACATGTTGCAATGGTGCACTGTACGAGATGAATTTCCTACTAGCACCAAGCACTTGGCAAATACACAATAACCATGGATAAGAAATAGCCAACAAAATAAACTTGAAGTTGTTAAAAGTGAATCAAATATAAAGTTAAACCAAATGTAATGGACTTCATGTATGATGGCTTTCTTTGCTTGGAACCTACAAGGCAAGTGTCCAGCAAACTATAAACTACAGAGTATGTACTATCAGCACTGACAGTCAGCTACTAGTCAACTCTAACCATATTTGACAGTTCAACTGTCAAATTGTGTCAATGCACTGATCAACTGTCATCATCATTAATGCACAGCAACTTCACAAACGTGACATTTACAAAGCTAATCACGTATTATTCAATGCAGATTAACTTTTCAGTGTATATTTTAATTATTATTTACATTGTTTTTGTTTAACCAACTTCCTTGTTTGACTCGTGATCAAACAATCAGTGAAATAAATAAATTCAACTTCCTCCGTTTTCCTATAAGACATATAATGCAACAAATAAACAAACAAATATGCGAAACATAAGAACTAATAAGCGTTTCATCTTTGTTACGATGTTGTGTCTGGCCGAGTGTGACAAGTCAGTGTTAACATATGGTTTGATTAGCCTGCAGTGCGCTTATAAAGTTGTCAAAGTTGAGACAACTCAAGACATGATCGAACTAGATCAGTCAGTGAGTCAGTTTCACCCTATTAAAAGCTTTCATGGATGTGTTACCTTGCTCTGAATCGTCCATTGTGAGGCCGGCTCGGTTCTGTGGTTCTGTAAAGGTCCAAAGCTTGCAGTTTGTTGTGTGCACTGGTACTGCTGCAGAATGCAGATCTCCACTCTCTCTGCTCACATGCTGATGGCACAGACTGCATAGGACACCTTTTTTGCCCTAATGATAATCCTAGGCACATTTGAAAGAAACGAAAATACATACATTTAAAAACTAGAATTTAAAGCAATAAGACTTCTAATGATAATAATAACAGTAATATTTAATAAATAAATAAATACAAATCACAATCATCTTCATCATTGTCGTCGTCGTCGTCATTATCATCTTCATTCCAAACTTGCATGCATTTCACGCATCATGTATCACGCTACACTTTTTCTTTTTTTTTTTTTTTTTGCCAATCTCAGTTATGTGACTTTAGGTATGTCAAACATGAATAGGAGGAAATGTGCCTTACGAGTTGTATACAAGGGAAAACATACTACCCTATGCTCGCCGTTTGGGGTGGGGTCCTCTATGACGTCAGCGCGTAGGAGTGTAAACACAGAGGAACACGTGGATCAATTTTTGGAGCGTCTACATCTACAGTAGTAGTATGCCTACACACACTCTCACAGACACACACCGCCTGCTTCAACTTCAATAGTCTCACTGACTGCATGTATCAAACGATCACGAGTCTCACGACGTATCAAGCGATTCTGTTAACATGTAATTATAGCAGGTCTATAACATAATTACGTTTCCTCATGACTTAATATTGATTTATAAAGTATGTATAAAACAACAACAACAATGTATTATTATTATTATTACATGCATTACAAAATTGCTATTAATTCATATTCATATTTTGATAACCAGAGTGTACATATTATGTTCTATTTGTTGCTGTTTATTGCAATGCAAGTCAAATTTTATATTCAAATACACTTGGTGAAATACGGAATACTAATAGGGCTATGTGCACAGATTGTGTAGAATACACATTTGGTCATAGACATTGCCTTTCATGTTTGTATATTGTAAACGTTTTGTTTGAATAAACTACAATCACTCCACGCTCCCATGCACACATTCTCTCTCTCTCTCTCTCTATGATATGATATGATATGATATGATATGATATGATATGATATGATATGATATGATATGATGACAGAGGGGGCTGATAGGGGGTCACTTTTGGTCCACACGATGGGCTTTTAGAAACAAAGCATTCATCCAGCATTGCAGGACTTGTACCTCGAAGAGGTACTCAATCATTACAAATACATTTTCACATACTTGTAGTGGAGTAAAGTACAATATTTGCCTCTGAGATCAGTTAGATATAGCGAGTAGAAGTATGAAGTATTGAAAAACGTATAAACATTATTAAACAAATAGTCAAGTAAAGTAAAAATGCCTCACAAGTGTATACTTGAGCACAGTACTTGAGTATACGCATGTACTTGCGTACGTACTTAGTCACTTTCCACCACTGCCCATAACTTGCCCAAGGCACAGCAGTGGGAGAGATTAATCACTGGAAGCCAGGGCTCGCTAATTAGTTTATATACCTTTGGAAAAATGCATTAACCACTGAACCACTTAAACTCTATGTACTTAGTTGACCTGAGTCCCCCATAGGGCCCTACCCTTGGCCCACTCCTCATTCCCCTCTAAACCAAATCTCTTCGTCAAAACTAGCAGATCTATAAGCTCACAATGCATCGCATCACAATGAACCGAGAGTTTGTAGCTCTGCTATTTTTGGTGAATGTTCATCTAGTATGACATAGAGGTCAACTCACATGTACTAAGTCCCCCAGGGTTCTATACTTTTTTCAGCCTCTACACCAATTCTCTTCACTGAAAATACGCGCCACAACATGTCACTATAGGCTTGTGAGCTTGTCGATCTGCTATTCTCACCAATTGTTCACCCCAAGAATAGGGAGGCTAGGATTCCAGTGTCCAGTGGTCATGCATGTCACAAGGTCATTAAGAAAGGGTCTTGGGGTTCAAGTGGTTAAACAATCAAACACTTTACTGTCATAGCAATTCTCTTTCTGTCTGATCCCGTGAGTTGAGTTTGAAGAAGCGGATAAGCAATGCCATCAACAGAGACAGTAATTATACCAGGCATGTCTTATTAGCTCCCCTGTGAATTGAGACATGGCAGTGCACTGGGGGGGTTGTGCACTGTGCACCCATCCTATTATTATCTAATGCACAGTTAAATCCCACCCCTGTTCACACATTGAGTGCAAAGCCCTTAATTGGACTCCACTGAAACTAGACACCCAACTATGTCACACACACACACACACACACACACACACACACACACACACACACACACACACACACACACACACACACACAGAGAGAGAGAGAGAGAGAGAGAGAGAGAGAGAGAGAGAGAGAGAGAGGTCAGATGAAAGGCTGCCACCTACTGGAATTATTGGTTCTGAACATAAACACCTTGACTTGGGGTACAGTGTGTACAGTTATTATGTTTACAATAGAATGCATATAATTTGCGTCTTATTTACGTAGAATCCCCATACTGGAATAAACAGGAAACCACTTGTCGCACTTTTGGACACATTCTATATATCTTATTTTGTTGCAACAAATAGCCTATGTTTTGCTTGCTGAAATGATTTCACATTTATAATGAAATAGTAAATAGTTACTGTAGTTTGATAGACAGATAATTTCACACACCGCAATTTGATAACAACTGCACCCACATCTCCCCAGAGATTTTAGAATGATGGTGCAAAATTCCCCCTAGCTTGAGGTTGCATTTTACCGGAGGGGCCACTAGGGGCCCCAAAAACTGGCCCCTCCTGTCCTGACACTGTTGCCAGGTACATATGAACTCTTCAGTGATAATTTATGTGTCTCTGAGAGTGTACAAATGGTACACTCAGGAAGTCAGGATATGGCAGTGTGTATGTAGACCTATGCACTAAAACCAGATATGAACCCCCCCAACCGGAGTGAGGATTTATGAGGTTGAGAAGGACTAAAGGTGAAAGAACAAGCTGGGAAATTATGTATGCAAGCCAGGCAGCCAGTGACACAAAATAGGCTACCCTCTCTGTTTCAAAAATAAAACAGAAAATACAGCATCCAGCATCACCCATGCAGGCAGCCACCTATTGGGGTGCTGTATGTTTTCTTTTATTTTGTTAATTTATGTATATTATTTTCCCTGTATTGTTTCGTCTACCTCCTTTCAACCAGCCAGCACCCCTCCTCCACTGACTCCAGCACCCTCACCCCAGCAGCACCCTCCACCCCCCCCCCACACACACCCCACCTCCAGACCCCCTCCTTTCCGATCCCCGGCCGAGGCTCAGGCGAGGTGCATTGTGGGGAGAAAGTCGCTGCCATTCGACCTCTGCGGGGCCTGCGCGGACGCAGCAGCCAGAACCCAGAAACATTCATTATGCTGCGATAAAAAAAAAGAAAAAAAAAGAAAATACCCTTTATTTATTTCCGCATAACCTACATAACTCTCCACCGAAGGCGAAGCCCGCAACGACCCGACGACCGTCCATCTCCACTCCGCCGATTATTTTTTATTTTTTTTATTTAAAGATACTGACATATATATACAAATATAAATACAACGACGGTTGACGTTAACGATCGAGGAGGGGGGGAAGAAGAAGAAGGAAGAAGTGAAGACTGTCATTATATTATTAAAACAGACACAAAAATGTCCGGCGGAGGGGAGAGAAACCGCAGGTCGCTGGCGTTCCGGGGAGGTGGATCATCAACGGCCGTGACGGGTCGTGTCGGCGGCGGTGGTAGTGGTGGTAGCAGCGGTGGTGGCCCCCCGGCGGCCGCGGGGAACGGCAGCTGGGAGGCCAACAACAACCAGGACCAGGCCGCCTCCTGTCAGGGGGACCGGGGACACTTGAACGGCACCGGCGGGGGGCCGACGACGACTACAGACCAAGACGATCAGGACCACCACCACCACCACCACCACCACCACCAGCAGCAACACCGGGACCTCGAAGCGTTAGCGGCGGCAGGAGGGGCGAAGGAGGGACCGAGGCGGAGGCGACAACACGGGGGAGCGGAGGAGGACAACGGCACGGACAGCACGGAGGAACCCGAGGCTGAGGAGGCGGAGGACGAGGACCCGGAAGGGGGGAACAACAGCAACGACAGCCCCGTCCGCAGAGTCGAGGAGGACGGGGACGGAGGCGAGGAGTCCCCCGGCGACGAGGAAGGGGAGGCGGGGAGCTGGGGAGGAACGAGGCCGAGCAGCGCCGACGGAGCGGACGCCACCACCACCACCACCGGCGGCTCAGAGGACGGCGACCTCCGGCCGCCCTGCTCTTCCTCCGCCGCCGCCGCTGCCGCCCCCGCTAGGGTGGAGATGAGACCCGCCGCCACGGCCACGCTGCTCGGCCTCCACCAGAACAAGCACTCGCAGTTCCACGCGCCGTGGCTCCAGGAGTTCCCGTGGCTGCGCTTCTCGCGGGACACGGGGCTCATGTCGTGCTCGTGGTGCCACAGCAGCCTGGGCAGCAGGAACTACAAGCGGGCCCTGCTGCTCCGGCATCACCTGTCCTCCGAGCACGGCCGGAACGACCCGACCAAGCAGGTGAGACAAGACACGGACCCCCCCACACCCACCCACCCTACACACAAGTAAACACACACGTACCCTGCTTAATGTGACCATTACATGGGTGTTTTTACAATGTTATACCGGGTTTAGGAATGATTGTGTGTGCTTAAAAGTCAAGACGTTTAGATAGTTTGTGGTTGGTTCTTTTCCGGGGCTAATTAGCTAATATAGTTAGCTTAGCCAGCAGGTGTTGTGCCGACATTGGTGACGCGTAAAACAGTGCCACTGTCTTCCAGTGGTCGGTGTTTCTGTTTACATTATTTGCTGTGTTACAACAAACGTCAGAGGGTTTATTGAACGTGTGTTGTGTTATAACACAGAGACAGGTCGTATTATGTGGTTATAAATGCTGGCATATGTACTGGCACCCTATGACTGGCACACTACTGGAAAAGGTCTTGTTTTAATGGGTTTGTATAAGAATGTGTACAATAGCACCCGAATAATCTTGTACGCCGTGAAAGAGTACCTGAAACATGTTGATGCTGCTGGGTTTTATGTTGCTGCCATTCACTCACAGCGAATGTGCTCGAGAAACCTCCTGAGTCACACAATTCGGTAGGTCACACTAGTCCGTGTAACGGCAGATAAACTAAGCCGAGCTAAGAGATGAACCTAGCTCTGCTACCGGCTAGCTACTGGGTCAGTGACGGCGGTGGAAAGCCCCCGGCTAGGCTAATGTCAGCTAAACCGGGTTGCTAAGCACACAGGACCACTTTAATGTCTCTACAAACAAGTTAACGAACATTTTAAGCAACCCAGAGGGGGGGGCCTGCGGTCCTGCAACATGAATCACCTGTCAAAAAACTAGCAAGTGTAACACCTGTCAAGCAGCAACACATCCTGACCTGGGCTGTGCTGTTATGTTATTTTTCACACAATGCTGGAAGTGGAGTTAGAAGTCTCATACAGGTTGCTTGTTTTTATTTGCCTGGAGGACATAAGGAGATGCACCGCGTTTTGCATGCATATATATGTGTGGTTACATGGCAGGTAGCTGTTCTACAAAATGACTCTCTCTCGTTGCCACAGCAGCTGTATTATTGACTGTTAGCCTGCTAGAGGTCACAACAATGGCAAGGCTCTCCGACCCTCACTAGCCTTTGGGGAACCGCACCCCTACCCAACCCCCTCCACCCCCACCAGCCTCTGCTCCCTGCCCTGGACTCACATGTCATTCCTCTGGCCTCTGGCACATCGCTTCAAACCTCCTCCTCCTCCTCTCCTCCGCCTCCCTTTGGGGAGCTAAATTAGAGGCATTGTGCTACAATGACTCCCCAAAAACCCCATAGATGGTGTGTCACTCTCCGGGCCAGGACAAAGAGAGAGAGGAGTAAATCATGTAGCCTCCAGCCTGACAGCTTGCCTGGCCTACATCCACGGCCTTTGTACAGGCTTGAATGAGTGAAACGGATGTCCGTGACACAATTTCATGGCATCACCTGACCGCACCACCCCGTATATTTCCGTTTAACGGGTGGTAGGTTTTTCCTCATATTTTGTTTAGGCCTATCTTGTGATCAAAGCCACACCCCTGCACGCGCAGGGATAAATCCATATGTCCTTCGTTCGGACGGAATGGCACTCATTCAGTCAATAAATTGAGATCGAGGCTCTTCCAAGTATGGGGGGGACGGGGACGGTGTCAATAAAATGTGTTAATGAAAATACTGGGAATATTCCCAATCAGCAATGGTTGTACACTTGTGCAGTTATGTTATTGATATGCCGGTCTTTCTTTAGTTCATTGCGTTCGGTGCGACGTCGGCAACATTTGCAGTAGAGGTGCTCCTTGGGTGACCTCTCGTAAAACTCGGGGATTGTAAATTTGCCCTACCAATCCAGTGTCAAAGGCTCTTTAGTCCTATGCACATTTCAAAGAAACACTTTTGATCCCTGAAAATTGACTGTGCCAACGCCTCGAACCCCAAAGGTGCGGCCACAGTCTCAACTTGCCCAACCCTCTTCATGACGAAAAAGGGATGTGATACGTTACACACATGTTACATTTATGCTCTTTGGTTAGCAAGTTATCTGTGTAGCAACTGACACGGATGCCATGCTACGTGGTTAAGAAATCATTAACCATAAATCCTATATACTCCGTTGACTGGAGTCCCCCCATGTGGGTCTATATACTTGGGCTTGCTCCTTTTCTCCTTCTACACCTCTTCGTTGAAAATAGCCAATGTACAAGCTCCGTGTGAGCTTGTAGATTAGCTATTATACTATATACGTTCGCCCCAGAATAGTGATGCTAGGGTTCATGTGGTCAATATGCTCTTGTCTTGCAGCTAACCGCAAACGACAGCACCTATTTTCCCTTTTGAAGTAGCATAATTAATAATCTGGAAGAGTGGTATTATACAACACTGGGTGTTGATGGGACACCCAGGCCGCCAATATTATGGATTCCTCCATGTTGGATTTTCTCAGAGGTCAACGCTCTTCCAAACAAGTGTTTCTATTGGCTCGCCGCGTGAATGAATTCTCAGGTCAAGGTTCACCAAATTAAATCTGGACCCTTTCACTCTGGCGAGGAGCGGAATCGATTTGCATCCTGTAAGTTATTGTTTTGATTTGTCGTTCGCCGTGGTTTTTCGATCGACTTCGGCAGCGGGGAGCAAAACTAATTTCCGCGTAGGTTTTGTGAGCCAAACCGCGAGCACCCCTTGAGCATGAACTGGACTGTCAGGGGAATTAAAAGTGTAGGGCTGCTCCACTATTGGAGTCTAATGTGTTAGTGAAGAGGATTGAGCCTCCACATTTAGAGTCCCTTCCCTCTTCCCACACGCGAGCACTAATCAGAATGACTTAAAGTGATCCCACTAACTTGTACACACGTCTAATTGGTAAGGAGAAGTGCTGGCGAGGGGATTAGGGGCTTGGTGTATCCTCCCTAGCAACAAGGACCCCGGGCTTGTGGATTGACGGGCTTGGCCCATGGCTGCGTCTTCATGTCGGAGAGCTTGAGAGATAACGTATATACAAGTGATTTAATTCTGATTTCTGAGAGCCTACAGAGCCTCTGAGAGCCTACAAATGTAACCCGTAAGGGTCCATTTAGTCACATTTGTAGGCTCTCAGAGTTGACACACAAAACGCTGAGGATTTGTTCTGCGCACAAGAGCAAGCAACTCTGCCACACTATTAGACATGATTTGCTTTTCATGTCGGTGAAACCTAATTTGAGATACTGATACCGGTTTCTATTCTTTTACATAGTCTTTTTGATCTACCCTAAAGGACTTAAAAAACAAAACAAAGATGTCCTTTCTGTCTCTTTACTAAACGCTTCTAGGCTATTCTGTTTAAGGTCAAAGTTTAACACAAAGTCGCCCTTATCTGTTGGGTGTGTTCTCTCGGTCTCCCCATATAGGCTCTACAGCTAAGCGTAATGAGCATAATGAGCACCAGTGTATGCTCAACTAGGCCGCATTGTGAGCCCAGTAACATTAAAGGGAGAATTATGGAGGGGGGGACGGGACGAGGACAGCGTCTTCGTTCGTTCCGTCCGTCCGTCCACCCATTCCTGACATTAGTCAGGCCCCAGCTGCATTGGTTAAAGCTAACTTGATTAGGCCTGGTCGTCGGGGCACACCAGGGCAGCTGCGGTTATATGTGGGCCTCCCCTCTCAGAAGAAGGGGACTGTTTGTCCTCTCCATTCTAGAGACGCTGTCTTGTGCTGTTTTCTACCCCGCCCCTCTCTTGCCTCTCTTCTTGTCTCGTTTCTCCTCTTCGGTTGATAAACGGTAAAGGTGAAAGCAATGGCGTCGGCGGCGAGCCCGCCCGTCCCAAGATTAATATCTGGGGCCTATACTAAAAGGCGGCTTCTTCACCCCTCCTGGCCAAAGGAGGATTCTAGGAAAGTCCTTAGAACGCCACACGCGGTTGTTAAGAACCAGTTTGACCGAATGGGGGGCGGGGGGGTTGGTGGAGGAACAGGGACCCCACCCATCGCTGTCGGGTGTATGCCAGATAGATGGGATGTTTATTGGGGGGCCACGGGTCAGATGGAGGGGGGTTGACTGTGTGTGTGTGTGTGTTGCAGAGGGAGAATTCTTCTTGTGGAATCCGACGGCAAGTCAAGGCCCCCCTTTTTCTCCCCCAGTCTCTTGTCTCTGTCTCTCTCTCTGTCTGTCTCTCTCTCTACTGTCTGAGCATTGTTAGAAGGTCGAGAGCCAACACACCCACACCTTGGGCCAAACTCACACTGCCGTATTGTTCTGGCATCTGGGGACACAGAAGGCCCGGGTTCGGGGGGGAGGGAGGGAGGGAGGGAGGGGAGAGAGGAGATGGCCTCGGGCCTGGGCTGGTCATGGGAGTGGATGGAATGGGGGTGTGGGGGGTGTTTGTTGGTAAAAGGTAAACAGAAACTTGTGTGTGTGTGTGTGTGTGTGTGTGTGTGTGTGTGTGTGTGTGTGTGTGTGTGTGTGTGTGTGTGGTGGTAGGGGCTTTGTTGCATCACATGATCTCCGTTAGTGTGTGTGTGAGTGTGTGTGTGCATAGCATATCTGTTGGCCCCCAGGGCAGTTCTGGTTTGTTTGGGTTTGTGACATTATTCACAGACGTATACATTCAGCAAATTGCAGCTTAACTTCTTAAGCCCTATTTTATTTGAACATATATATAGCAGATCTACAAGGTCAGCACGCATCGCGCCGTGAAGCGTTGTGACCTTTTTTAGATCTGCTATTTTCTAACAACTGTGAAATGTTTTGAAAAAATAGTGATAAAAAATAGGGATGCTACTGCCAGGGATATGTGAGTGGATGTTTAAGAAAAAGACCCAAATGTACAGCTTGCCACTTAAACCAATCATATCGACTTTTTGAAAGGTCCACATTTTGTCCCAGATAAAAGAATCTCTTCTCCACCTCCCACTTAAAATCTTCTCTTCTCTTCTCTTCTCTTCTCTTCTCTTCTCTTCTGCTCATTCATCCCACCCCTACCAAGCTCTGTCTCTCCCCCCCCCCCCCCCCCCAAAAAAAAACAAAACAAAAAGAAAATCGAGCCACGTCAGAACCACGGAGGTTTGATATTGTCCCCATATTGGTGTCTTGGCCCTTGGCTTAAGTTGTCCCAGCCAGGCCTGGCCTGGCCAGCGTGCAGCATCTGCTGTGCAGCGCGGGGCCGGGGCCTACTGTGTTCTCCTAACTCTCAGCAGCTCAACACGTGGCACATCTGGAGGAAGGATGAGACGGGCCCATCATGATCATCCTGGGCCCGGTACCAGGCTGTCCTGGCCTGACTCTCACTACTCCCCCATCACCCCATCCATGCACGCACTCACCTCTCGGGCAGCTCGGCCTGCCACTTGGTAATGCGTAGACGGTGTGGAGATTTGAGGAGGCCGCATAAACGGGATTTATGCGAGTATGCATGCCAAACTTCTGTGCTGAGCTCTGTTAGCCAGGTGGCTGCACTATAGTGAAATCTGGTGCTCAGGCTGCGGTAGTGAAGGCTGATTCCTACGTTGACTTATGGTGGTGTCGCGTGGCGAAAATAGCCTGTCTACAAGCTCACAACCTGTTGCGAGTTTGTAGATTGGCTATTTTCGGTTATTCCCAGACATGCGCACACAAGCGGATTCAGTAGGCTACAGTA
>NC_137819.1:22613328-22655828 GCF_963921795.1 Nannobrachium achirus
GCCTCGGCACCGGACCTGAGGGGAGTATGGTTGTGATGATAGGAGAGGCGTGCGCTCAGGTACCGGCGCGCCACGGACGGACTTTGAACTCCTCCCAACCCCACGCCCCCGATTACAGCGTCGTCAAATCCATATTGTACATCTGGGCGCTCTCGGTGAAGTCCTGCCAGATTGCATATTTGCACAGCACGAGGCTGGCGGGAGCTCCTAAAAATCTGCCTTTAGGAATCAATCTCTGGCCCCTGATACCCTAAGCTAGATTCATCCACTACCATCACACATCTCCCTTTGATCAGAAGTGTCTTTGGAGCTACAGTACATGTAGCTTAATATGCCATATTTGTTCTGGTGTGACTGATTTTGACTTGTTTTTTGAATTTCGAACGGGTTTACCACTTGGGTATGAACCAGAGGATCCCATTTCTGGACATGGTCATGTGTGAACATTCAAACAGCAAAACGAAAATAGCTACAAGCTCAAGACCGGAAGTGTTGTGAGCTTGAAGATCAGCTTTTCTTTTGCTTAAACTTCGTCTAGAGGGAAAAAGAAGAAGTGGTTATATTACCGTCATCTTACGATAGTGAAAAAGCCTGATCTGCAAGCCCACAACTTGAGCGCTTAGATCTGCTATTTTCACTTTAATCTTCACATATAATCATGACATCATGACCAAAAATAGGAACTCCTATATTTAAAAGCAAAACGACCATGGGTGGCTGAACCGGTTCAGTGTGTTAGATCCGCTCCACACCAGACACACACAGATCTAATCGCACCGGCCCAGGGTCAACTCAGGCTCATGAAGTGGGTCACACACCTCGAGCATCTCTTCTCCCAGCTCTCACTTCAGGCTAATAATGTAGTCCCTTGAGCTAAAACGACAATGTTCTGTGTTTGAGGCCCGGGCTAGTCAAATACATCTAGTTCACCAGTACTATATGGTTATCGTTGCTGTCCGGCATAAACCTCCTATCTTAAAGTTCTAACTTTTTGTGTTTTTTCATAAATGAACGCCCTACTTGATCATACTACAGCGTCACACGGAAGCATCAAAAGTAGCAGATCCACAAGCTCGAAACTCAGTGTGAAGCGACGTGTTTAAAGAAACGTTTAAAGAAGAGATGAGAGATTAAGGACGCCCCTAACTGAAACGTACAGTATTAGTCCTCGCCTCGGACCCCCATTTGAAAAGGGATCCCCATAAAAGATCAATTAGTAAACCAATCTACATCTGTCTAAGTGTCTATATATAGTTGTGGAGATGACGGTGGAGAGAGTAACTTATGATCCGTTATACATTCTCTCATTGCCTGAAACTGTTCCTCATTTAGCTGGAAAGCCCCTGAAAGCCCCTCAAGGATCCCTGGGGTTCCCCTGACCCCACCATGAGAACTACACATGTATAGGTCTGATTATTACAGTAAATAGACAGAAAACATGGAGAAGGCTGCAACTCTTGATTATTGACTTAACGCTTAAGCATTATTTTATACTTGGCCGCACAGCAGTTTTGTGCAAACAATAGTGATAATAGCCAAGCTACAAGTTAGATTAGCAACACATCACATTTTGAAATGTTTTGAGAAACCTTTGCTAATGACATGCCCAAAGCATGGATAGATTATTAATCGAGTATATCATTAAGAACTTTTTAAAAATCTATTAGATCTATTAGTTCAATTAACTGTTGAACTGCTAAACATGGAGGTATGTTTCTGACTTCCCCTAAAACTCTTGTTCTCTCAGCTTCATAGTGTTGCGCCTGCTCTCCCATGAGGCAGTAAACACACAGCAAGCTGCTGTTGAGTCTGTTTTCAAAGTAAAGAGTGGGGTTGTTGTGATCCTCTAGGATTTGAACAACTCCCCTTTAACTGCCTGATTCCTTGACAGTTGCCTTCAACAATTCCTATGTATAGGGGGTTCCAAATGGACCCTTACAGGTCTGTAACTCAGAGTTATGATAGCAGATGTTAAGTCCACATAAAACCGGTTTGGTAAACTTTTCCAAATGTAATGACGGAACCGTTTCCGGTCCCTCAAAGTTGGATCCGGTTCTTTCGGTTTGCGGATCCCAACCTAAGTAAAGAGCAGGTGCGTGCTTTAGAAACAGGAGTTTCTTTTGGGGTCTAGTACATGGGTCTTCAACAGGGGGTCCTCAGAGTTACTACAGGGGGTCCTCCAAATCTTTGGGTGATAGAAACTTTTCTTTTTCTTTTTTTTATGTCAACCACTTGAACCCTAGCGTCCATATTCTGAAAACATTTGCCGAAAATAGCCGATCTACAAGCTCACAACGCCTCGCAGCGCAAGGCATTGTGAGCTTCTAGATCGTCTATTTTCAGCAAAGAGGTTTGGTGTAGAGGGGAAAAAAGAGCAGACTAAGTACAGAGTGAAAGGTCAAGTTGATTAAGTATTGACGGTTCAAGTGGTTAAATATCTGTAATTGACATGAATTCAAAATACACTGATGATGATGCTGTCAAACAATGAAACTATATGGAATCTCTGAAAAGGTTGTGGGGGGTCCCTGCTTCATCTCTCTCTCAACTAAGGGGTCCTTGGCCTGAAAGCGTTGAAGACCCCTGGTCTAGTAAGAGCAGTCCAGCTCGTTGTGGGGGCTTAGTGTGTGTTCTAATGCTTGCTCAGGTAGTATTCATCCTCCCCATAACAGAAGACCTGTCAGACCTGTTTCACACAGTGCAGGTGCATAGGTGTCATCGTTCTGGGGTTGTGTGTGTGTGTGTGTGTGTGTGTGTGTGTGTGTGTGTGTGTGTGTGTGTGTGTGTGTGTGTGTGTGTGTGTGTGTGTGTGTGTGTGTGTGTGTGTGTGTGTGTGTGTGTGTGTGTGTGTGTGTGTGTGTGTGTGTGTGTGTGCGTGTGTGGGATATCCATCGACACGGAGGCCCTGCGGGGTTTGTTGACGTATTGTTCAGGTGGCTCCCACTCTCTCCTATTTCTGACGGATGGATGGGTTGCATCTTTCAACAGTGTAAAGTAAAAAAAAAAAAAGAAGAGGTGCAAACAACATCTCTTATTTCTCTGTTGTTGCTTTTATTGTCATTAACGAAGTTGAATTGTGGGGGACATTTTGAGAAAATGATGGCATTGAGTTATACCGTTCCGTAAATATAGTCTTTATATCACGAAGATCTAACACAATGTTCATCATATCAAGTGGAGGGCTAATGTTCCATTGACTGTCATAAAACAAAGCAAGTCTTGTCTTCCGTGTGTCTGAAATGTCACTAATTTGTTGTGCTGAAAATAGTGATGTGACTGACTGGGGGTTCAATGAAAACTACAATTCTTCTTAGAATCTTTCTTCCTGGTCGTGGCATCCTTGTTCCACTGTGTTTCTCGACTGCAGGGAATATTATGAATCAGGTTGACGTAATGCTAACTGATAAGACCATTATGTGGAAGGTGCCAGGCTTGCCTGGCGAAATGCATCATGGGAAATGTAGGAACACAGAGGAGCCAAAAACATTATGTCAGGGACATTTTCTCTGTCAACATTGAGGATGGTATTGTCAGCGTTGTTGTTCCTATACACAAAGTGGTTCTCACTTTTAGTGTGACTCGGTTCCACAGATACATATCGTGAACATTTTCACAATGTTCGCCTCTTGCTTACTTAATATTTGACAGTTTGGCCAGTTTTGTATTAAAACGTACTTTTATGTCCTGAAAGTCCTTAAATTGTGACTTTATAAATGTGCAGATACCCTGTTTACACTTATACTGTATGAAAAATAAATTACCTTAAGCTAATCAAAAATAAATTACCTTAAGCTAATCATTGGGGACCCCACAAAATAATTTGGGGACCCCACTTGGGGTCCCGTCCCCAAGTTAGAGAACCACTGCTTAACGCTCAATGAAACGAAAGGCACGTCATTCCGAATCCCGCCAACATCCCATTAACAACGACCTGTGTTTCTCTCCCTCTCTCTTTCCCTCCCCTCCATCCATCCAATCCCCATCAGGAGATGGAGAGGACGGCGCAGGACAACGGCGGCAGCCCGCCGTCGGCGTGCGAGGACGACTACCGCCTGGGCAAGCCCAACGAGAACTCCTACTGCTACCAGCTGCTGCAGGAGCTGGACAAGCAGCGCAAGGGCGGCATCCTGTGCGACGTCAACATCGTGGTGTCGGGCCAGGTGTTCCGCGCGCACAAGAACATCCTGGTGGCGGGCAGCCGCTACTTCAAGACCCTCTACTGCCTGACCAAGAGCAGCGACGGCGGCGCCGGGCCCCGCAAGGAGCCCGTCGCCACGGTGACGCACCTGGACGTGGCGGCCGTGCAGGGCTTCTCGGTCATCCTGGACTTCCTGTACTCGGGCAGCCTGCTGCTGACCAGCCACAACGCCATCGAGGTGATGTCGGTGGCCAGCTACCTGCAGATGACGGAGGTGGTGCAGACGTGCCGCGCCTTCATCAAGGACGCGCTGAACATCAGCATCAAGCAGGAGGCACCCGACTCGGTGCTGGTGGACTACAACAAGCGGCGGGCGACGGCCGGCGGGCGCGGCGGCCGCGAGGGCCGCCCCAACAAGGGCGGCGGCGGCGGCCAGCACGGGCGGCAGGAGCGCAAGCCGGGCAACTTCTGGGCCACCAGCATCCTGTCCAAGCTCTCCATCAAGGCCAGCAGCGTGGTGGTGGGGGGTGGCGTCGGAGGCCCCGTGAAGGAGGGGGACGTGGAGGCGGAGGAGGAGGAGGAGGGCGTCCGGGTGAAGGAGGAGAGCAGCGACGTGGAGGTGTCGGTGGGCGGGGCCGAGGGCTGCGCCCTGGGGGGCTCCGCCCACGGCGGGGCGGGCAGCGCCGGCTGGTCGCAGCACAACGACAGCTGGTCGGACTCGACGGAGGCGGGCGAGTCGCGGGCAGGCGTTGGTGGTAAGGCCTGTCATAATGATAACATAAATAAGCAATATTACACCGTTATTATTGGCACGCCAACATTGCTGCCAGGACAATAATGCCGATAATCACGGTAAAGCACACCATCAAGTGTAATATTGCGATTATACAAGCTCTGGGTGCAATAGCCAATCGATCGACAGTTACCCTTACACGGCAACTCCATTTCGATATTCGATATAACGTTTTTTAATGCCACATTCAGCTACTACTATATCCCAGAACTTCTCATGGAGCTAGTGTAGCTCATTTTTTTCCCATTTTAAAATACAGGGCACACAGAGGTATTGTACATGAAAACACAAAACTAACCAAGGAACAAAACACAACGTACAACAAAATACAGCAAGACAAAACAAACCCTTGTGTAGCCACTTAGCATAGTGCTGGGACAGGACCGGGCACAGCTGATTTGTTTAGTTGCTTAGACCTGTGCCGTAATGCTCGTTATCATCACTGGTAGATATATATTTCAACCAATCAGTAGGTCTACCTGTTGTATAATCGCCAGTTCGCAATGCTGGAATGCTGCACTATTTCTTTGTTGTTGAAAGTATTATTAAATATGTAATTTCTGTGTGTAATCAAGTTATTTGTCATATCTAGCCTGTGCAATTGTACAAAGGCAAACATTATACATAATGTTTCAATGGCAAAAAAGACACAATTAAATCGCTAATCGCAAACTATTTGCCTGACAACTAAACACCGTGTGCTGTTTTGACAGGCTTGGTTGGCGGTGGTCCGGGGCAGGTGTTCGTCTGGAACGAGCCGTCCTCGGGGGGCGCGGCGGCGGCGCCGGCCAGCGTGAAGCGCGAGGCGCCGCCGGGCAGCGAGGCGGCGGCCGGCAGCGGCCGCAGGAAAAAGCAGGCCACCACGCGCAGGTTCGTCTACAACATCCCACCCGAGCCGGAGGAGGGCTTCGACGAGGGCATGTTCATCCAGCCGTCTGCTTCCTACCCCAGGGAGGACTTCTCATACCTCTCTGAGAACGCCGGTATGACACGCACGCACGTGCACGCTCACACACACACACACACACACAGTCCAACTTAATGTATATTGCGTGCATTTTCCACAATGATCTCACCCGAGTCTGCACAGCCATAATTCAAACTGCATATGTACAGTATATATGTGTCTGTATTATATCGTCACTTGTCGGGCAGAAACCTTGTATCTCCAAGTTTCACATTTCTTTTCGTAAAGTAAAGCCCTGCTTTATCATAAAAGTTGGTCGCACAAAACTAGGGAAAATAGCAGATCTACAAGCACACAACGCCTCGCAATGCGAGGTGTTGTGTGCTTGTAGATTGGCTATTTTCACTATTTTAAATCATTTTTAAAATGATAAATACAAAACGAACGGTTTTGGAGATGAACGGTTTCCACACGACAACGATATATACAGTATATATACTGTATATTATATTATATGTGAGGCAGAAAATAACAAGCTGTTCATTGTGCCAGAGTCTACAATCTGTACTATCATATTCTAATCTAGACCCTTATGGGTTCATAACTAAAGCTACCATGTCTAATGCCACGTATTCTGATCTGGCCTTGTGTTTTCTTTTATTGTTTCACTTTTATATACACAATATACAAGTGGCCACCTGGGGGTTTCACGGGTCCCCAATGGAATTTATGCTAGTTAAAACCAAATTGACTTTACAGATGTATAACTGGGAGTGCACAAATGGACCCTTATGTGTTAATTCAAATCATACAAAAAAAAGAAAACAAGTTTGATCAGATGGGGGTCCGTTGCCTAATGCATATCAAACTGGGGGTCCTTGAAATGTGGGGAAAAAGCTTGAGATTCTCTGCTCCAGAGGGTGATATCCTCCTGCATTGTGGCCTCCTTGCGTCCCCGTGCCGTGGATGGAGCTGCCATTTATGTCAATTAGTATCACAGCTTAACTAGCTGTCTCCTCCTGTCTGCTGCATCACAGCCCCGGCCGGACGGACCGGACATCCTCCTCCTCATTTTCTCTGCCTTCTCTTTCCATCTTCCTCCGTTTCCATCTCTCTCTCTCTCTCTCTCTCTCTCTCTCTCTCTCTCTCTCTCTCTCTCTCTCTCTCTCTCTCTCTCTATCCCTTCGTATCTCTCTCTCTCCGTTTGTCTCTGTCTTTCAGCCTAGTCTGGTAGTTTCTGATGGCTCCATTAAGCACAGCGCTCTATGAAAGCATAATGATATCACATATTAAACAGAGTGCTGCTGGGAGGAGGAGTAGGGGGGGTACAGGGAAGTGATGCGAGTGTGTGTGTGTGAGAGAAGGGTAAGAACATTAAGTGTGTGTTCATGAGATATGGTGCAGATTGTGTGGTGAGCGTTGCGCGTGAGGGTGAGAGAGGTGTGTGTGAGAGAGAGAGACTCACGGGCACACACACACACACACACACACACACACACCAGACCGCCTAATGCAGCGAGCTGTAGAAAAGCCGTCCTCCCTACGGCCCCTCCGACGTGCCTCGGTCTCCCCAACTCCACGTAGACCCTTTTTAATGCCTGCATCAAGTCTTCCTAATGGCCTGGAGAGACGCTCCCTTTAAGAGTGTGTCTGTGTTTGTGTTTTAACCACTTTAAAACCCTAAGTATATACTTATCCACCCGGGGTCCCCCAGGGCTATATACGGGGGACGCTAGTATTTTTCCTGTCTGCACCAAATCTCTCGTTGGCTGATCTGTGAGCTTGTAGATCTGAAGTCGTCGATTTGAAGTCATATCACAACTAGAAGCAAATTCTAGTTTCTGCTTTTTAGGATGGAGCTATCATCCCTTTGGGGGACACGGCTGTCATATGGTGGCCGCCTCGATGGATCGTAGGCCTTTTATTGTGACTGACAGCCTGTTTGCAGCCTTAAGCTTCATTTGGGGAATGCTGCAGCGTGCGCTAAACATGGACAACGTGAATGAAGAAGTCCCGCAGTTAGGAGAGTTAACCACATGAATCCTAGCGTCCCTATTCTGAGAACATTGGGTGAGATTGGCAGATCTACATGCTCACAAACCATTGGTGATGCAACGCTTTGTGAGCTTGTCCATCTGCTATTTTCAGCCAGTGTTCTTAATAATGTTTTCGCCTATAGTCACATGCCCAAAATGGATTGAAAGAAATCTTGTAAAGCTTCTAGCTGTTGCACCCCGAGCCCGAAGCTATCCTGAGGGCAAACTATCAGCGAAAACAGCCGACCTACGATCTCACAGCGTGCCAAGTTGCGTCTACCGTAGATCGTCTGTTTCCGCAGGATATATTTGGGTGTAGTAGAAAGGAAACTCTAGCGCAGTGGTTCTCAACCTGTGGGTCGGGACCCCCAGGGGGGTCCCCAAATTATTTTGGGGGGTCCCCAGATGATTAACCTAATGTGAAACATTGTTTTCTCACTCAACAGTAAACACACCAACATCAAGTTTAAGTTTATAAAAGGTATCTGCACATTTCTAAAGTGACAATTTAAGGACTTTTTAACACATTCCCCGCCATTTAACAATACCTTCGTACTCTGCCCTGCCTCTGTCTCCATAGACTTCCATGTAATTCATAGTGCACGGATCATGCACACCCATGCCTAGATAATGCACCACGTGTCTGCACATTGCTCACAGCTTTCAAACAAAAAAATCCGAATGGAAATCCGTTCAGGCATTCATGAGATAGCAGCCATTATGTTTTCCTAAAATGTAAACAAAGATGGCTGCCATGTTTGAAAGATGGGGTTGCTATGGGGGTTAAACATGCAATTTCGCGATTGCTATCATGCCTACTAAAGTTTTTGGGGTCCAAAATTATTTTTGAAAAAAAAAAGATTTTGAATTTTTTTTTTTTTATTTTTTTTCGGGATTATCGGGCCTGGCAGGGAAAGACATTGAAATAATCTCGGGACTATCGGGCCTGGCATGCAATGAGTTAATATCTCTAAAATGACAAGAGAGGCGGGAATTGTGAAAATAGCCGATCATGTAGATCTGCTATTTTCACAATAGAACCGTGTTATACAAAACGTAATGCCTCAACTCTTAGTGGTCGTCAGGGTGGGGGCCTGAAAAGGTTGAGAACCACTGCTCTAGTGTAAAGCCCTGAGGGACCCCGGTCCACCGAGTACATGGGGATTGAAGTGGCCGAGGCTCCTGTGCTGCTCTGTGCAGCGTTGCTCTCCCGCCCAGAGAGACCCGCGGCCAATAAATTCTTGGGTCCTCTCCAAACACGACCGTTGGCTTGTTTAAAAGGGGTGGGCTGGCTGCCCTGTGGGCCGCTCCCCACACACACACACACACACACACACACACACACACACACACACACACACACACACACACACACACACACACACACACACACACACACACACACACACACACAGCATATAAAAAAAGATAAGCAGGCAAAGTGCATTTGCATACACACTTGTTCTTCATTCTTGAAGCGCACACACACACACATACACCACACACACACACACACACACCCCTGTGGACACGAGGTGCAAAGCTGCTAGGGGTGGCCTTTTCTCCTCCCTAATCCACCGTAATGCACTGGGGCTGTCCTCGCCATTCCAAATATTGACCCAGCGAGAGTGGACGCGCTTGCGCTCTCTCACACACACACACACACACACACACACACACACACACACACACACACACACACACACACACACACACACACACAGGGGCGTGCCTTTTTAAAGGGGCGCTCTAAGCCCTGTGTGGCTGGAGAAACCGGACACGCACGCACGTCGCACACATACACACACACCCCGGCGTGCACACACAGGTACACACACACACACACACACACACACACACACACGTGCACACACACCCACCGAAAGTGGAGTGTAAGCCGAGCCGGTTGTGTGAGAGCCGTGCGACTCTTGTCATTGTGTCATTTAACCCCTTCCTCTCCCCCTTGCCTTGCCGTGCCTGTCTGGGGTGTTTAGCCTGTTGTGTGAAGCAGTGGTTCTTCTCACATGGTTCCATGTCAAGGAAGGACCCCCACATTGATATGTGCTGTGTTTGGCCGGCCAACCCCTTTATGAAAGGAAAATAAATGTGCCAGGGACCCCAAGAAGAGAAGATTTGTGTTTCTAAATTTGAAATTAAGATTAAAATTTGTCGCGGTGCGATATGAGTTTGTAGACTGAAGATTTTTTTTAATCACCCAAATACGAAATAGGTGGTCATAAAGATTATGATGCTATATCACCACATTTTGCTTCAAGGACCCCTGGGGGGTCCCTGGACCCCACTTAAGAGTAAGCTGCAGCCTGCAGGCGAGCAGCAAGCCACTTTGCATACAGTAGGATTATGTTTGCGGGTGGGGGGTGTGGATGGGTGGGGTTTGTATACGCAAGGTGCTGTGTTGTGTGTTTGTTAAGTAGGGTTACCAATTATTCTGTTGAATTCTTTTTCGATTAAGCACATAATCGTGAAGTGCATTTTTAGGGATACTATTAAAAAGAAACAATGAATCAACGCAAAATGTTGTGATATAAGGATGTGATATATAAGGATAAACCCTATAGTTTATTTAATTACAATCAATGATTTTTTTCACGATTAAATCACTTACTTTGATTAACTGTTTTGCTGCTACTACTACTAAATCAAGCCACTTTGCATACAGTAGTAATACATCTTTTTTGGGGAGGGTGGTAGTATATGCAAGGTGTTGCATGTATTCCCCAGGGGCTTAACTGTCGAGTTGTGTCGACTGATATACAACACATTTTTAAAAGGATGATCAGAAAACCTTATCAATAATCCAATTAACCTACAGCATATGAGCAAAATAAATTTCTGTTCCAACAATTCCGTTTTGATGTATTTTCTGTTAATTGCCCCAGCCCTATGAACACTACTTTAAAGATGCTGGTAGATACCATAAACAAATGTTATTTAAGTGTAATTGTCTCCAGGGGTTCTCAACTGACTTCCATCTCTCTCTCTCTCTCTCTCTCTCTCTCTCTCTCTCTCTCTCTCTCTCTCTCTCTCCTCCCCCCACACCCTCTCTCTCTCTCTCTCTCTGCTCTGTCCCTCCCCCGTTTCCTAGAGTTGGCCAACCAGATCCAGTACAGCCTCCTGCAAGACTCGCAGCAAGGAGAGTCGTGGGAAAACGGTAAGACTTCCACACACTCCCTCGTCTTAATTAACCACCCCCCCACGCCCACCCCCCCGGCGACTCCCCAACCTGTGGGGATATTGTTGCAAAGTGGGTCCCCAAATAATTGGCAAAAAAAAACACAGTGATTCAATTGATGATACAGGATGAATGTCGTTGCTGTCGAGGCAGAACCTCTCTTCTTTTTTTTTATTCAAGTTTTTTTCATAAATTAACGCCCTTATTGATCACACTACAGCGTCACATGAAAGATCTTCTACATGCTCGCTTATGGGTCCATTTGGTTTCATTTTACACTCTCGAGAGTTAAAGATCTATAAGGGTCCATTTGGTTGCTGGGCACCACCTGGTAGGGTGTCACAATTATTACATAATCGTCCAATCGCAATAATCGCTTACATGTTTTACATATTTTCAAATATGCTTGTAGATTGGCTATTGCCACTATCAATGTTCTTTTTTAAGTATAAAGTTGTCAAATATTTAAGTTGTTTCTTTGTATATTACTATATTTAGCTTATGTGTCATATCTGCCCTATGCAACTCCAAAGCCTACAAGGGCTACTGGTGGTCCCCGGACCACTGGTTGAAAACCACTGCACTACAGTATACTCTGTATTGTTTTAGTCCAGGATAAACAGATCAATAGCACATTGCTTCTGTCTGACGATCGCTGCTTCACTTTGCACAGGGCCAAATCAGATTAACATAAACCTGTGTCCGTTTTGACCCCCTCAGGGTTAAAATAGCACCCTGGATTTGGTAACGGTGGCTAAAGGAAAGTGGTTGACCACGCTCATCCGCGTTTTAGTTTTGCTTCTGTTTAACGTGTGTTTTAATCAACTTTAGAGTGTGATTTCAGCAAATAATGACATTTCACAAATGGAGGAACATTATTGTCACGCTGAAACTATTCATTCAATTCTTACGCATCTGACACAAAGTAGCAAATCTACAAGCCTTGTGAGCATGTAGATATGCTAATAAATTGTATATCTTTTTTTTAAAATTTTGTATCATATTTTTTATATTTCAAATAGGGATGGGACGATATAAAAATGTCATATCACGATGATTGCGAAAAGAAATCGCGATTTACGATATCGCGATAATCAAAATCCATTAGCCAGGGACGTAACATTTGCCAAAAAATACCAGATATGTGAGCTTATGTGATCGGCTATTTTATGGCAAAGACATTTGATAGAGTGAAAAGAAGACTATCAAGTACGTATATTACAAGTACCTTTTACCAATTATAGAGGGTTTAAGTGGTACCGGATATGCAGCTCGGCAAATAAAAGGTGAATTGATTCCAGTGCATGACGGAGGACGATAACTCAATAAATAAATAAAATCTCCACGATACGATTATCATGAGTTTTTGTTATCACGATAAAGGATAATATCGCTTATCATCCCATCCCTAATTTCAAATCTGTTGGTTCAATTAACTGTTGCATCCCTAATACCTTGCTATATTAGCTTGTTATGATGCCAGAAAGGTGGCATATACAACCTTAACACACACACACACACACACACACACACACGGGGGTGAATACACAGGTGACCTGGTCCTCATCAAGCATCTCCCCCAGCCCCCGTCCTAGCAACCTGCCCTAGCAACGGTTGTGTTTGTTGGGCTGTGTGGCTCAAACAAAAGGCCAGACCCCGTCACCCCCACCCACCCACCCCTCCACCTTCCATGATAAAGAATAGCACACACACACACACACACACACACACTGCTCTGCAGCCCATTCACAATCAATACATACCTTGTTTATTAGCACAGCCAGCTGTCCAGCGTAGCCCGTTAGCAGAGATGTCTTGTCAAGGCCAGCGTTTGGATGGAAAAACGGAGGGCATAGCGTTGCTGTCGGAAAGAAACCTCTTGGCTCCATAGTCTTTAATTTCTTTGTATTTTATATTTTAAATCAAGCCCTGCTCGATCAAACTACAGCGTCAAAAGTAGAAGATCTACAAGCTTGAAACGTGGTGTTAAGCAACGTGTTTCAAGCTTGTCGATCTGCTACTTTTGCCGTTTCTGATTTTGAATCCTGAAAAGTACGCTTTGGACGTATGAGGTTGCCACCCGACAGAGACGCTATGCTACATAGGCACAGTAACATAACATAGTGCTAATTTAACATTGAAAAGTGTGCTTACGGGTGCATGTACATATGGAAAAGGTTCAGAAATGAATTTCTATGCTGCAACAATGCCTCTTGCCTCTGGCAGATGACAGTAAAGTTACAATTTAAGGACATTTTTTTTTATTAAAAAAAAGTATAAAATGTGGTTAAACATGGTCAAAATAATGGTCAAATAATATAAGAAAACTGCAAAAATTGTGAACATAGCTGATCTATAATCTCACAACACCTCATGGCCATCGTCACAATATCTATCTGTAGAACCGAGTCAAACTAAATGTAATGCCTAAACTCCTACGATTCCAAGTGCTTGTCAGTGTGGGGGTTCCCCAGTTCGAAGTGGTTATTTTGGGGCTTCCCCAGTTCAAATTTGATTATTTTGGGGGATCCCCAGTTCAAATATGATTACGTTTGGTGGTGGTTTGCAGCCTGAAAAGGTTTGAGAACCACTGCCCCAGCAGACCTCCAGGCCATTAAGGGGCCGGTCCGCTAATCTTATCCCAGGGATGGGCCTTAATTTTCCCATACACTTGCCTGGCCTGAGTCCCCTTTTCTTAGGAACAATCCTCAGTATATTCACTTCTGTCCACATGTGAAGGCATCAGTTTACTTGTCAAGACATTATCACCTCCAGAAAGCTCCCTGTTGGACTGCGAGAGCAGGAACCACATTTAGACTCATTTGGTTATTACCCTGAGAGAGAGAGGGGGGGAAGGTGGTCTGTTGCCGTGCAGCCTGACACATTTACTCAGTTTAAAAACGAGGTGAAGTTATTAAAACCCATTTAGGCCTAGGATTATTGAATGCTTTCACTATTGAAAAATAGCAGATCTACAAGCTTGCAGCGCGGCACTCTGCTATTTTTGAAAAGTCGGGAAAATGTGTGAAAATCTTTGAATATACGTCTTTTTTTTAAGAGAACGTTTGTAACTCAAATTTTGCTTCTGGGTGGTCCCTGGAACTAAATATTTTGAGATGCGGGTCCGTGGCCAAATACATATCATTTTGGGGGTCCTTCACATGAAAAAGTATGAGAACCACTGCCATAGTAGTGTCTCAAGAACAGACTAACTGAGCTCCATTTAAGTGAAAAGGACCTTTTCTTTGACGATGGCTATAGCCAGATTGCTGACATAGAAACTTAGGGTTTTTCAAAAAATCTTAGAAGGATTCAAAAGACACGTATAGAATCGGGTCAAAATTCATATCTTCACGATTTTTCAAAAATAGCAGATCTACAAGCTCGCAGCGTGGCACTCGGTGCCGCGCTGTGAGCTTGTATATCTGCTATTTTTCAATAGTTAAAGCATAAAATAATGATACACAAAATGTGTACCCGTTTTAAATGGGTTAAGCACGCCCCACACACAGCTTTAGAACAGAGCCAAAACACCTTCCCTCCCTTTGAAGTGAAGTGTGTGGGTGCTGGTGCTTTTTAGAACGAGACAAACTCCACTGTTGATGTTATGACTCTGACTGTATCATTTAACCCAGGGGTTTCCAAAACCTTTCCATGCCAAGGACCCTCAAATAGTCATAGCTTCTGGCGGCTGCCAACATTATTGCCAAGTGGATTTAAAACAAAAAGGGGTGATCTGCAGGTTCACAGTGCATCGTGACGTGTTGTGAGCCTGTGGTTCATTTTGAAAGTTGTTAAAACTGGCACAATAATCAGAGGGATAGGAAATATTTTTTGCACTCCTTTCCAACTGGTCCCCTGGAGCCCCCTGGTGGGCACTGCACCCCACTGTCACTGTGCTTTAAGCTCTCATTCACAATTCTTATTTGACTAGATAAAGATAAAACATGCAGAATTTATAATGACATTCTGAATATGGTTTGATTTGTGGAAATATTCCTGTTTTTAAAAATGTCTTAAATAAACTAATAGACTGTAGGTCAGTTTTAGTTCAATCTAACATTACTAGTGGAAAAACAAACTATTAGCCCAAACATACAGCATATCGTTGATGTCGGGCAGATTATCTTTCTCCAGAATATGCCCCAGAATATACTACAGTGTCACACAAATGTAGCAAAAAATAAGCGATCTACAAGCTCACAACCTTGTGGATTGTCTATTTTGGTATTTATGAATGTTTGATGGATAGAGATAGATAGATTGGATCTAGTGAAAGTGGTTTAGGAGCTTGTGACTAAATGACTGCATTGGATCCGTCCCTCCCATTTCCTGAAAAGTAACGGTTTTGGACATGCAAAGTCTCCACGCGATGACATGCAGTTTAGAACTTCATAGTTGTGTTGTCTACTGTTAGTCCTTGTGTAAGAGTTCAGTGAGTCCAAACAGAGAATGAAAACATCTCCGTTCCTGTTTCTAATTTCTTGTTGGAGGAGCTACAGTGCATATTTTGTTTATATTTGGACCGTTAACGTCGAGCTTGTAGCGAAAACCTGATAAGCTGGAGACTTCTAACATCAATATTTGCTCCATAAATAAACCCTAATCAATCTGCCCTGTTCACACACCTGAACCCTTGCCCACTTCCCCCACGGAGATATCCAGCATTCTGTAGCAGCCTTCATTCCTAAAGAGTGTCATTTGTTATTCAGTAACCACAACGTTGGGCACGCGCGCACAGTCGCACACAGACCCACACACGTACGCACGCACACACACACGCACACACACACACACACACACACAGATTCACAGATGATTAATATGATATTCAAGTTTTAATCCCTATACGAGTGGATCAGATTTGGATTCGGGGTGTTAAGGATATTATTTGATTAATCACACTTATATTTAATGTGTATTTACATAATATTTGCTGAGATAATTCCGTGATCATAGATCTGCTATCAAAGTGATCCCAATGCTGTTTTTGTTTCCAACAACCATCCAAAGCTGATCCACTCGGAAAGGGAATATCCACTTGAATCCCAGCATACATATATCTCAACGCGTCACAACACGTTGAGAGCTTGTAGATCTGCTATTTTTGGGCAAAGACATTTGTTGTAGACATACAAAGTACAGTTGCAACTGGAGTCTATTTCACTAAGACTTATGCTGCGTTCAGATGGGCTCAGGCAAGCGGTAGACGGCAAACCGGAAGTCATTTTAGTGGACGGGAGTAGAACGGCAAACGGTACAGTAGTCCGGCAGTCGAAACCGGTGACGGTAAACGGCAGACGTGCCGTTCAAAGTTAAATTAATTTATCTTTTTACCGTGGTACAGGACGGAATCTGGAACTATACTATTCTGTTTTCTAAGCATAGCGGTGTTTTGCGAAAATTATGCGTCGTTGTAACAGTGGGCAACATTTTAATTGAGTTGCATCAAGTTTCTGTCAAGTGACTGAAAGGTTATAATGGGGGAGTGATTAGAGGAGTGGATAGTGGTTGAATAAATTACCCATTGTTCAAATCCATTACCAGGCTCTGATGGGTGCTAGAAGTGCTGATTCTTTAAACGGGATTATCTCATCTGAGACTATTATAGTTTCCAATGAGTACATCTTCTTCAAACATGTTCCCATTTCAGTGAATGACACTTCATTTTGAAAGCTTACATTCTGCACTTCAATAAAATGACCATGAGCTACTGTACTTGTGTCTCAAACCACTGTACCTGGTCACATATATTTAGTCTTAGTTTTAGGCATCATAGCTTAGTTTCTATTATGTTTTTTGTTTAGTTTGTGAAAAAGGGTAGTCAACAAACATTTTTATCCTAGTTTTTAGTCGACGAACGAACACTGTGGGTACAAAATGTTTCACAGTAGAAGCAAACGTGAATTATAAATGACGCTTACCACCTCAACTTGTCGCTAACCAGTCTCTGAACCCGTGTGTGTGTTTGTTTTGTCACTCTTGTGTGTCCCCAGGCGAGACGTCCGACCTGGCCCTCAATAAGCTCAAGTGTCCCCACTGCAACTACATCGCCAAGCACCGGCGCACGCTCAAGAGGCACCTCATCATCCACTCGGGCGTTCGCTCCTTCAGCTGCGACATCTGCGGCAAGCTGTTCACCCGCCGCGAGCACGTCAAGAGACATTCCCTGGTGGGTCCGCCGCTCATGCACACACACACACACACACGCGCACGCTCACACACACACACACACACACACACACACACACACACACACACACACACACCTCAGTAGTGGTAAAAGTACTCATTTCTTGAAGGGGAGAACCACTCATTTTCAACATTGAACTACTTACTGTATGTCAATAATCTACCTTTGAGTTTTTATGTGGAAATAAGAAAAAAGACTAGTAGTACTAGTCAGACTCCGAATATGGCCCTAGTGTCAGTTTAAATAGGCTAAGTGGAGACTGACATTCGGTAATTGGGTCTTTTAATCAAAATTAGAACATTACAATGATTTGTAAATTAGAACTAAAAAAATTGCAACAGACAAGACGAAGTCTTTGCCACGGACACATTTGTCCATGTATGGACATATTTATGACCCCTGCCTACATAATAGAATATTTCAATCGTGTCTATACAAATATATGATGTGGCTCAAAATCAAATGAATGATTTCATGCAGAATCTTGCTCTCAGATGATAGACTTCATATAGTTTAATGCTGCATTGCACATGTTATGCAACACGTAAAACTGTAATTATGTGCGGATGTTATGAACCCAACGCCTGATCATATATATTCCCTGTGATTCTTGTGTGTATGTTTATTGTTTAGTTCATCTCTGAGGCCTGAAGCAGTGTGACCTTGAAAGCCCTGCGTAAATGACCGTATAAAAGGAACACATTCCAACATTAGGCCCTTCTAAAATTAGTCTAAACTTAAAGCCATGATAATTCCTCCTCACATCGGTGTGTCCTGCAGCGATACGGCCGCTCTTCTCAAAATATTATCGGTACACAACGTTTCTCTCTCCGGGTGCCGTCGGGTCAACATGGAGTCGTTGGCACACTTTTAGTCAAAACATCTTTTACACCTTAATAAACAGTAGCGCGTCATTCCATGACGGCATTTCTATAGTGTAACATATCGTTGTTGTCTTATATTCACATTCTAATATTCACATTCTAACTTTTAATGTCTTTCGTAAATGAATGCTTGATCATACTACAGCGTCACACAAAAGTAGCAGATCCTAAAACAACGCCACACAAACTCTAAATGTGGCGCAACGTGATACTCTTTGAACTTGTCGACCTGCTACTTTTTCTTTTTATACTGAAAATGTACAGTTTTGGACAGTTGTGGAAAAATATGTCCAAAACTGTTACTTTTCAGGAAATGGGAAAATAATAATCTGCAACCCAATGCAGTTATTATTTAGTCACAAGCTCCTGTTAATACTTTTCATTAGTCCAGTATTCATAAAACCCACAGACAGACTTAATCATTTTCACTTTCACTTATTTTTTATATTTTTTTAAATGGCAAAAATTGACATATCAGACACTGTAGTATGACGACGTAGGGCATTCATTTATGAAAAAGAAAAAACTGGGGACTGGAGATACGAGTAGGGATGAGTGGATGTGACATTCCTGGGCGATTCCGATAACCAATGTCAACATTGCCGTTATAGTACATAACCGATACCTACCAATGTGGAATATCTGTATAGAAACAAAGTAACACATTTTCCTTTCTTTGACCAACCCGCAGGTGCACAAGAAGGACAAGAAGTACAAGTGCATGGTGTGCAAGAAGATCTTCATGCTGGCGGCGAGCGTGGGCATCCGCCACGGCTCGCGGCGCTACGGCGTGTGCGTGGACTGTGCCGACTCGCACCAGGCCACGCAGGAGGGCCTGGACGCCATGGAGTTCCCCCGCATGGACGACGACTTCGACGGCGAGGAGGCCGACCTGGACCTGGAGGGCGACGACGGCGCCGACAACGACCAATCAGCCTGCTGGGGCGACGGCGACGCTGGTGTCGCCGCCGGAGCCCTGGACGAGGACTGACCCTTTTTTATTTAATCTGTTTTCCACACACACACAAACACACACACAAAAAAGAAGCTTAAGAAACAAAAGGAAAAGAAGAAAAATTCCAACGACGACAAAAAAAAGAGAAAGAAATGATGTTTTAATATATATATATCTGTTAAAAAAAAAACTAGCTGGTAAACAATCAACAACTCCAAAGTGCTATCGCGACCTCGAGGTTACTTCCACGCAAGTGTGTGACAAAGATAGACAAATAGTGAATTTAAAAAGAAAAAAAGCTTTGGATAGACGAGACGGGGTGGGGCTCTAAGATGTACAGATTTTATTATTGTTGAGAAATCATGCGTATGACTGGGCCAAGTGCCCACAAGAGAGAGATTCTAAAAAGAGGAGTCCTTTGAGAAAATCAGGTTCTTGGTGATGTATTTTTATCTCCTGTTTTTCTTTCTTTGGGGGAGGGGAGGGTGGGGGATTGGGGGGCTTCGGACGATGTACAGAGTTTTAACCACTTGAACCCTTGAAGCGTCCCAATTCCGGGGTGCGAGCATTCGGCGGAAATAGCAGATCTACTGTATAAGCTCGCGACGCAATCGCGCTGCGAGCTTACATATTATCGGCTACTTTTCGGGCAGAGTGATTTGATGTAGAGGGACCTAGCACAGAGCCCTGGGGGACTCCGGGTCAACCATGTGTGTGTATATAGGGTTTAAGTGGTTAAGAAAACGATAGGCCAATCATCTTAAGAAAAATAAAGAGAGAGAAATGTTAATTATTTAATTTATGAAGAGTTCTAGAGTTCTAATGGTCTTATTAAATGCTATAAGTTGTTGTTTCTGTCTGTTGTCTAAGAGCAGAGGCTAGCTGTGGGTGTTTCTGCCCCAAATCTTGAAAGTATATCGCGCCGCGTGTTGTGGCGTGCCGACGCGAAAAAGAAAGAGCATTATTTGCCGACGGAAAGATTTCTTTTCCTTTTTTTTTTTTTTTACTTTGCTCTGTAGAATTGACTTGTTTAGATGCCCTAAATGTTTATTATTATATTATTTCCTTTTTTCTTTTCCCTGCACAAATCTTGGAACCAAAAAATCTGTTTTGTGACTCTAAATGTACCACAGCCATATTTATGACTTTAATTTAAGAGAAGGCTGTGCTATTTGTGCCAAGCAGACCGCACACCAAGATTTAGCAGGAATCACACACAAATAAATAAATAAAATAAAAAAACTACTGAAAAACGCTTAATAAAAAAAATAAACTAGGAACGGCGTGTGGGGGTGGGGAGGGTTGGGGGGGAGGGAGGGGGGTGTTGTCTGTGGAACAAAAAAAAAAGAAAAAAATCAAAAGTACAAGGGGAAATGTTCTTGCTAGCTTTATACAAATCACAGCGTCACGGCAAACACTTTATTATAAAAAAAAAAAGCATTTTTGACTTTCACTTAAAGCTTGAATTTTTGCCAAATGACGAGAACGTTTGGTGCTGTAATGCTTGTCGCAAAATACTGGACCTACAGGCTGTATATGATGTTTTTTTATAATCATAAGGCTTAATACTGACTCAGTTAAAAATCTAATCAGCTTATACAATAGAACACTGTTGTGCTACGGCGACTATCAGGTAATGCTTTGCCATCTTTTTTAAAGCTTTTTGTTTTTATTTAATGCACACACACACATACCATTTTTTTTGTCGAACTGACGGTAGTTAGGGCTGGGCGATTATAGCGATGTTCTATCGATATATATCGTGATGTGAGACTACATACTGCCTGCGACTTTGGATATCTTAATATTGTGATATGGCGTAAGTGGTTTCTGTAATCACTTAAGCCTTGTTTAATACTTCAAAACCTTTCAAAAATAGTATGAGTAGCGGATCCACAAGCTTGGGTTCTTTTTGAAAAAGGTTTTGTCACAATACGATATTATCACAATATCGATGTCGAGGCGTTTGTAAAAAAAAAATCTATATTGTGAAATAGGATTTTGTCCACATGGCCCACCAGTCCTACCGGCAGTCAGTCATGTTCTAAGGACCTAAGCGGAGATGGATCGCTGTATACGTTTGTTTATATTAGGTACTGAGTTATATATATATAAATATATATAGTAAATTTATATATTTTGGATCACTTGAACGTTGGGTGCGTGGGAGAGGGAAGGCGAGTGGAATTCTTTTGATGTGATGTATGAAGTCTTGAAAGAACGAACTCCGTTTTGGTTTTCCTCGTTATACAAATACAAAAATGACATCCATGGGATAATTTAATTTGATAGAAGTCCTTTTTTTTCTTCGTTCTGTCATTTAGGTCTGCCAGGTCGGACAACAACGCTTTGTGTCCCCTCTATGGCACCTCATAGACATGCACTTAACTTTTGCGTTCATCAATTTTCTTCTCGTTTTGTTTGATGTATCTTTGCTTTCCCCCCAGAAGCGGGTCTGAATGGAACTTTTGAGAAAATGTTGTGTTCCCTTTTTTTTCCCAGTGCGCTACTCTTTTGTTTTTATTACACTTTTTTTTTTGTTATTTAATATTATATATGTATATTGACTCCAAAATGCAATCAAGACTGTTAATTTCTATTTGTCCAACCAAAATTGTTTGTCTTTTTAATTATTGTTGAATTATAATGTATGCGAAAAAGCCAGGTTGCAAACTTTATATTAGTGTAGAGAGAATCCTTGCTCTGTGTCTGTAATTGTCCAGATTTTGAAAAAAAAGAGATGTTTTTCTTATTCTCTGGAATCATTCACTTTACCATAGAAAGCATATATCGTCACTGTTCAGGTGGGAACCTTGTATGTCCAAAAGTGTTTATTATTTTAAAAACATAAAAAAAAAAAAGTGCAACATGTCTGATCTACAGGCTCACAACACCTCGCATCGCGAGGCTTTGTACGCTTGTAGCTCGGCTATTTTCACTACTTTTGTGTGCCACTCTTGTAGGATGAACTACAACAGGGAACAGGCTTTTAATTTAAGAACAAATATAGAGGTATAAGGTTTCTACCCGACAGCAACTATATAGTTTTATTTTGTCCAATCTACCAATGTCTCCTTTTCTTTCTTCTTTTCATTAAGCACATATTTTATTAAGAAACACAGATTGTTTGCGGGTCTAAACCTGGGAACGGCGGTGTCTGTTCATATGCAGTGGAATATACGTAAATATGTATAAATTTGCTAATGATAGCCGACGTTAACCTCCCTTTTGACTGTCCTCAGAGAAAACAAATCTATGTATTTGACAAAACACACAAAAACGGCCCTCACCCTCTCTTGTGTTGACATTTTGTCACCTTTCCAATCACTGTGGGGGAGGGCTTATATAAATATAAATATATATATTGAGAATACTATATGAGAAGATCTATATATATATTATATATTAAGATATTATTTAACTAGTGGGTTTACTCGGTGGAACTTAGCAAACGCAAAAATCCAAAACTTGGTAGTAGTTCAAAGTTCAAATCTCTCGCTCTCTCCGTTCACACAGCGTCGCTTGCCCATCACCCCATTGTCTTTGTTTTTATTTAGTTTTTTTTTTTGTTTTTGTTTTTATACTATTCTACCATCCTACTGATTTTACTGTAAGAAAAACTCAACAACTACCATGTCTGGTTTTAGATTCTAATGCTGTATTTGTTATACGGACAACAAAAGAAAAAGAGGAAAAACTGAAGGAGAAGAAAAAAGAACATTAACAAAAACACTACAGATATAAAAGCAGGTTTTTTTCCCGGCTGTATTTTTTTACGCTGTTGCAAAAAAAAAAAGAAAAGAAAAAGGTTGTATTTTTCAATTTTTTCTCTGGAACTTAACAGTGATGCAAAACTTGGGGAGGCCGCACACACACACACACACACACACACACACACACACACACAGACACGCGCTCACACAAACAAATCCCACACACACACACACACACACACACACACGCCCCCTCCCCACCAAAACACACACACACGAACACCTTGGTCCCCCGTCCGAACACAAAGGCAAATTCAGGTTACTCTTTTTACGTTTTTATCAGACCTTTTTCAAAGAATTGAACTACATCCTCCTTGTTTTTTCTGTCTCAATTGTACTACTGTTCCTCTCTATACTACATTTTACAAATAAAACTTTGATATTGCTTTACTGGTGCTCTCGCTCTTATTCATTTTGCTCATAGATTTTGTGCGCTCGATACGTTTCGTGGAAGCTCATTTTAGGTTGAGAGCAACTTTGAAATGCAACTATATGAGAATCTCCAAAATACTGCTGCTTCTCTATCCCAGTGTTATTCTCCCATCTGAAAAGATTGTGTAGAGACCGACCCCATAAGAGAACATGTTGTGATGAAATAGCAGTGATTAAACTTGTTTTGATGCTATATCATTTAACTTGGGACCCCCTGGAACCCTCTCAAGGACACCTGGGGGTCCCCAAACCCAGCTTTGAAGAACCATGGTTCTATCCTGCCGCTACCAGGTAGTTGACTGCATGTCTGAAATAGTCCATGTCATCATGATTATATTAAGGGACAACAGGTCACTTCAATAAACGACATGCATAGGATATCTGCAAAAACTTATTATCTCCATATTCTAACACTACACAGTCACGTACAAAGGCATCAAATTAGCAGATCCACTAGTTTTGAGCTTGTAGTTCTGCTACTTTTGAATTTAAATCTCGAAAAGTTACAGCTTTACTTCTCAGGAAACGGGGAGGGACACCCCTCCCGATGGTCCTCCGTGTTAGCCTAGCTGCAGCTAGACATCATCCCCACACATGTTAAAACAAGGAGGGGATGCAGTTACTAGTTAGCTGCATTAGTATATACAGTATAGGCTGGCCCCAGGCTACCTCCGTGTACCTTGGGCATGGGACTTGAACCTGTCTGAAACCGAGGACCGGAACAACCGATCAAGCACACCACACCAATGAGCCAAGGCACCTTTGGGCCCTCAACAGGTATCTCCTGGTGCTTTTGAGTTGTTCGCTTGTATTTTAGCCTTGAAAAAGTTAAAGTACTCAATCAATGAACTGTAGGTGGATTGGGATGTGAACATGGAAACCCTGTGCTGCGAGTCTGATCTTTAAACCACTACACCATCACTCACAGTCAATATATTCTGGTGCTTTTGAGTACATATTTTATATTTTAACCTTGAAAAGGTCCAAATAACACTGCCATGATCTGTAGGAGGACAAGGATTTGAACTTGCAACCTCTGAGCTGAGAGACTCATCTTTAAACCTCTACACCATCTCTCAATTCAATAAGTCTCAGTGCTTTTGAGTTCTTCTTTTTCTTGATAATTTCAAAGTACTCCAGAAATGAAGTGAGAACTGGGATTTGAACATGGAACCTCTGAACTGAAGGACTGCCCTTAAGAACACTACACTATTTCTCACTGCGAGCATAATCAATTTGCTCGCCACTTACAAAATTGGGGTCGAAACGGTACATTGCACCAGGCACCATGAAGGAGTAATCCCCCTCTGTACTCTTTAAGCGTTCATTTGTATCTTGGTCTTCAATTATTTAAATTAAATTAAACTGCTGATTTGAAATAGACTACTGCACCATTAAGTCACACGTCTCTTAATAATGTTGAAGTATACTTTAGTAGCCTATGTTATATTGAACCACAGACAGGACTACTGGAACTTGTTAATAATATTATATATATATATATATATATATATGTATATATATATATATAGAAAAGCGAAGATTTTTTATAATATATATAGGTCTATATATATATATATATATAGAAAAGCTAAGAATTTTGACTTCTTTCAAGCTTATTTATCTATTAGGCCTACTATTGAGCCAATCATCATCATCATCATTATCATCATCACCACAATGGTCCGATGGTTGCAACTGCAACTGCAAGGCAGCAAAATGCGTGGTGGTGAGAGAGAGAGAGCCTGACCAAGCAGCGGAAAATGTTTTTTTTTTTTTAGACGGGGTCGTAGCGACGTCGTATGGGCGTCCTGATAGGACGACGGCCCGGTTTTGTGAGTTGGTCGGTCTGACTTCCACGTTGTATGGACGTCCTGATCAGACGTCGTATGGACGGCGTCCGTACGCTGATTGTTTGCGCCCCCCAGTGGACAGAGAGGAATGCTGTACAAAAGACGTCATATTATCTTAGTTTGTGCAACATTGGATTATGGCGTTTGGATTGAAATTGGAGTCTTTAGATGGCTGTCTGTAGCCTAAGTAACTCATGAAAACCAGTGATGTTGTCTTATCGAGTATGGAATGCCAAAAAACAGTACTAATTAATTACCAATGCCTGGGATTTGATTGTGGAATCTTTGCTCTGAGAGTCTGAACATTAGACCTCTACACTAACTCAGTTTATTTTTTGCAACGTTCTCTTACTCTTCAAGATTTTATTTTGTCTGATTGCCTTCAGTTAGTAAAGTTAATTGAAACTCAACATTGAATAATAGGAAGCATGGGATTTCAACTAGGAATGACTGCACTTAAAATCAGGCAAATAGACCATGAGGCCAACACTCAGACACAATTTGCAGCTTTATTTTAGTACTTTTGCATAGCCGGATTAATGCACATGTTTTACGTGCTGAAGCACAGGGCACCATGCTGGGGGGACAAGAACTATCGCCGCAAAATCACCAAAGTCTATGGCAAAGGCTGCTGAAGAAGCGCTAAAACTGTGAAACATGTCCGCGAAACGTCTATATTTTCCGCACTGCGTGTCCCCACCCCGGTGCTTTGAGTACTTCTTTTATATTTTAACCTTGAAAATGTTAAAGTACAACAGCAATGTAGGAAATTGTAGAAAAGTCAGTTGAATTTTGCCACTGGTCCTCCATTTACGTTGACGGCATGGGACTTGAACCTGTAATCTGTCTGTAGTAGAGACAACCAATCAAGCGCACCACACCACTGAGCCATGGCATCTTTGGGCCCTTGACAGGTATCCCCTGGTGGTTTTGAGTTGTTCTCTTGTATTTTAGCCTTGAAAATGTCAAAGTACTCCTGCATTTACTGGGATTTGAAAACAGACCTCAGCACTGAGAGACTAATCTTCAGACCACTACACTATCTCTCACTAGTGCTTTTGGGTACTTATTTGGTATTTTAACCTTGAAAATGACAAAGTACTACTAGAAGAACATTGGAGGACTGAGATTTGAACATGGAACCTCTGCAATGAGAGTCTGATCCTCAGACCACAACACTGTCTCTCACTACAAATGTTTTCTAGAGCTCTTGAGTGCTCCTTTTTTATTATAACCTTGATAATGTCCTATATAGGAGTACTATAGCAATAGGCGGACTGAGATTTGAACATGTAACCTCTGCACTCTGAGAGTCTGATCTTAAAGCTATACTGTGTAAGATGCTCAACTAGTGGTCAGTAGCCCTATAGCAAACCGTGGTCGCGTTCGCGTCTTTCGCCCGTTTTTCGTACCTTCACACCCCCGCGTCTGCCTCCACAACGCCGAGAGCTATCTTTAGAGGGGTCCCTGGTTCCTGTGCGTTCAGGCATTCCGGAGAAACGGACTACTTCACCCTGCCTGGTAGGCGAGATTACCTTTTGAGTAAAGAGACACACGGGCGACTACAAATATGGCGACCCCACTTCAAGATGCGCTGTGATTGGCCGGTAGTGTACCATGTGTGCATGATCGGCGATGTGATTGGGCAACGTATACACAACGTATACAGATGATGCAGATTACGTCATTTTGGCGCGAAATCCGGTCCACGGCCAGGATCATAGAAAACATATAAAGAGAAGGCTTCAGAAGCTGAAAATAACGGAGTGGGTGTTCTAAAACTTTAGCGATTTAACAGTTAGGACAATTTTAAGATTTGTTTTATAAAAAAAGTTACATGGTACAACTTTAAAGGGCCAGTTCACCTCTGGGGCAACCAGATCTTATTTTATTGTTGTTTGGGACACGATCAACACAATCCTGAGTATTTGAATGATGATGCATTTTGCATCATATGATGCAGCATGATGCTCATATGATGCAAAATGCATCATCATTCATGCTGAAATACTAAAATATCTCAAAACACAGATTGAACACAAAAAATACTCAGGATTGTGTTGATCTTGTCCCAAACAACAATAAAATAAGATCTGGTTGTCCCAGAGGTGAACTGGCACTTTAAACATCCAGTAGCTATCTGTGCTGTGAGCCATTCATCCTGGAAAATCACAAATCTCTCTCTCTCTCTCTCTCTCTGAGAGTAACTTGCTGGTGAACCTATGTCACTCAGAATACTCTGTGTGATTCTGTCCATTCTTGGACAGCTCTGATGTAAAGAAAAAGGCATAATGTCGCCCTCTGGTGCTGGAGTCATTCAATGTTCAGCAGCAAAGTATTCCATCCAGTGTTTTAGGGGTAGAGATAGGTGTTAGCCCTGAAACATGACGACCATATACAGTACATGACCGTCATGTTGCCACCTATAATAACTTGCATCTAGTGAGGTAGACAAAGAGCAACGGTTTGGGCTACAGCCGTTAGATTTAAAAAAATAAGTCCTTAGTGCTTATACCCAAGTCTCATTTCGGTCAGAATTCCGTAACACCTGGTCAGCCAATGCCTATGCCTGACTTGCCCATATATGGAGGCTGACCTGCCCATATATAGAGATCCCTGATGTCATCCTCCCCATATATGGAGGCTGACCTGCTCCATATATGGAGGTCCATCCCTGATGTCATGGACCTCCATATATGGAGCGGACCAACACTGACATCATCAACTCTACATCACCCGGATCTTCATACAGAATATGGCTATGGCTGACTCATTCTGAAAGGATGCCAATATATAATATATATATATATATATATATATATCCAATACATGCCATGGATCTCCATATATGGGTATCAGAACTGGTCCGATATATTAATAAAAGATACAATAAAATAAAATAAAATATATAATTTAAATCCTGAAAAGTTACAGCTTTGGACACATGAGGTAGACTAAAGGTCCTGGTAGGATATAAAACCGGCAGTACTGGAGGTCAAACCAGCATTTCTATAGAGGTCCTGGTAGACATACAACAGACATCACATACAGTGCAGCACCAACACAGATGGTGCAGATACAACTGGACTTTATTACTGTATGTATTTTAAGCAATCTATCAAAATGTTGGAAACTGATCATTTTATTTTTAGAACAATGTAGAGGAAAATAATTATATCAGATATCCCTGTTGCTTTCATTTAACTTGTTCTGACTTCTGATTTCAGAAAATAAAGATACGTAATACACAAGTGCTTTTTTAAATACATTGAAATGTTAGCTAGATTAGAGCTTTTCTGTCCCATCCTCTTTTACAGTACACTTTAAGACATAATAAGACATAATAAGAAATAATGTGTTGGTAATTAGAGCTAATATATTTAATTAGACAGAAACAAAGACAGAATAGTAGAAAGAGCGAATACATTCTCTGGCACCGTCACCTGCCGTGGAACTGCAGCGGCAGACACTGCCGCACGACCGCTAGTTCGACCAGCAGTCGCACTGCATCGCCGGCGATAGGTAGGACCAGAGATAAGACCGGCAGGTCCCGTAGCGGTAAACTGCCCGTCCGTGCGGTGGTGGCTGAGACAGAATAGCAGAAAGCGAATACATTATCTGGCACCGGCATCGCTGGTAACTGCCGCGGCAGTTTACCGCTACGGGACCTGCCGGTCCGTGCGGCGGCCGCCGGTCCTACTGGCGGGACTGCTGGTCCTATCGCCGGCGATGCAGTGCGACTGCTGGTCGAACTAGCGGTCGTGCGGCAGTGTCTGCCGCTGCAGTTCCGCGGCAGGTGACGGTGCCAGAGAATGTATTCACTCTTTCTACTATTCTGTCTTTGTTTCTGTCTAATAAAATATATTAGCTCTAATTACCAACACATTATTTCTTATTATGGCTTCATTCTGTCTTATTATGTCTTATTATGTCTTAAAGTGTACTGTAAAAGAGGATGGGACCAGCTTTTCTACCGTTATTTATGAGCCTGTCATCTGCTGTTATGTTTACAGCGTTCAGCTGAACTAATGGTCCTTCCTTGCGTAGTCCTGACACAAGGGGGCAGCACCTGCCTTGGTCTTGTACCGGTCTGCTTCTGACTGAGCCTACAGTATAGCAGTCTTGCTGACCATGTTACACATCACACCAAAATGAATTGCTTGTACCTGTATGAGCTAGTGACATATAAGCCCCTCTCGATTCTCTAGCACTGTATGAATATTTTTATAGCATATATATATATATATATATATATATATATTATATATATATATATATATATATATATATATATATATATATATATGGCTGGGACTCGAGGCTTCGAAAATAATTAATCAAAATTAATTGCATATTAATAGCCTGTTTGGGACCTGATTTTACATGTATTTCAATTAAAACACATTTTATTATATGAGTGAGTTTTCTTTTAATAAAAATGTCCCATCCACTGGGTCGAGCAAATAAGCGGTCTGATCGGCGGCTTGGGGTTTGTTGACTCTTGGATGGTGCACCGGTACGATCAGTATGCCTGAAAAATGTCCAGTAAGAAAGGTTCTATGGTGCAAAAACTAAACACGATTAAAATATGTTATTTTTTTCATCACATTCATTTTCTGTGATTAATTAATTAATTAACCTAAATTGACAAGTTAAAGTCCCAGCCCTTGCCCTGTCTTTTGTGGTATGGTCCCTGGATTATGTCAATTTAGTTCATTCTCTTTTGGAGAATAGTTATATTGCTATATTGTAATTGTTTTCCAAATGTTTTAACCACATGAAAGCAGTTGTGAGCTTATAGTGCACACTGGGAACACTAGCCAGGTGCTCCCAATAAATGCACCTGATTGACACCCCAATTTACAGGACCTGAGGGAAGGCAAGTGAGGCAGGGAATACACAACACAACACAACAACACACACACACACACACACACACACACACACACACACACACACACACACACACACACACACACACACACACACACACACACACACACACACACACACACACACACACACACGCGCAGGCCCTGCCCTAGTAGGCCAGACCAAAAGGGCTGTGACACTGTGACTGGGCATATATAGGTAGGATTAGACAACCGCCTATATCTTAACGATGTCTCAACGCCATAGGCCTCGGGTCCTCACTGGTGCGTGTGCGGAGTTTGAAGTCGGTTCGATCCCATAAACGCACATAGGATAACCATATATGGTTTTCAAAATGTGTGAACTACAGATGGACAGCCGGACACACAGACGGACAGTTTCACTCATTTATTGTAGGACAAAAATAAAACCGTTGTTTTACATGAGGGTTTTGATGATAGTAAAAACAGCAATTTTGAGGGCTTACCATTAATAATACACAAATTATAATATTCTTCCTAAAAGGTGTGTAACCTCTCTGAGCTGTTGTTTCTCACTTAAGGTGTTTTCATTCACCTTCTAATTGTTTTATCTTCTGGTTCAGGTTGTTGTTGTTCTTCTGTAACTCCTTTATCTCCAGGGTCATGTTGTCATATCTGGTCTGTAACTTCTTATAAAAGAATCTGTGTGGGGGGGAAAAAAGGAAAAAACTCAGCATTGTAACAAAATGTTGCTATACACATGTCAACAGTATGTGGGTGTTGTGTCTGCTGTTTTGCTCAGGCTATGGCCCAGCAAGGTAGATTGGGGATAAAACAAGAGAGGCGAGGTTGAGATGGTTTGGACATGAAAAGGATGAATGAGGGGATCTTTTATTGAACGCTATAGCGCCACCCTTTGGCCAATGGTCGTGAGTCGTTTCGTAAAAAGCGACTGCACGGTGAAGGTAGAGATAATATGGTGATTATTCGTAAATCGGCTGAAGAAGAAAATGTAGAAACATGATAGTGTCTCAAGCCTTTCAGGCTTGACCCCTAAATAATCAAGAAGCATTGGCAACAACATCCCTGAGTGAGCGATGTGGTAGATTTGTGACATAATTAAGCAATATTAAATGAGAGAGTGTGCATTATCGATATGCATGACCCTTGAGTGTAATATTGCCATTATACAACAGTTGCCCTTAAAAAATATATGTTAACTCATTGAGTGCCAGCGCCCTCTAGGGGCCAAAGAATGCCAGCGCATCTCTCATAGGCGAGCGCTTTAGCTTCCAGGACCTCACCTTCCAGGACCTCACGTGCTCACGTTCATGCACGTCATGGAAATGTCCCGGATGATAATGCTAACAGAATGGCTATTCCCATTTTGTCATCTAAAAGATCATTTTTGGGCGATTTCGCCGTAAATAAACCTCGCGCCGCTTCCCTAAAGACACAATCCAGAGATATAAGCCTTCAAAGATTGGTCTTTCATTGGATTAGGCGGAGATTGGCGATTTCGTTCGCAAATAACGTCCGGCCGGGACGTTGCTAGCTTCCGGCTAGTAGCTAGAAAAATCAGGCCAGGCTTCAGAAGGCCTCTTATCATTTTATTCCATTTCATTAAATATCCCGGACTAGTTCGGGATAGGCACCCTGGAATACGTCGCGCCGCCTACAATGAACATTGGGTGAACATTGGGGGGGGTCTAAACTTTATTTTAAACCATTTTCAATGGAATAAATCGTCGGAGCATCTAGCGTCTCTCGTTGGTGAGCGCTGGGCGAGCCGGGACCACCCACGTTGCTCCAAGCAGCTCGGGGTAAGTAAAATAGCAAATAAAAAATTGTTTTTGATCCCGAATATCCCGAACTAGTTCGGGATAGGCACTGTATGAGTTAAGGCCACATTTAGCTACTATGTCCCTGAACTTCACGTGAAAACTGGTAGCCTTCAGCTCGCGACCAGCTGATTTCTTTGTTTGATGAGCCTGTGCGGTAGTGCTCATTATTTGCACAGGGAGAAAGCTATTTCAACTAATTAGATTGCTTCGTCGGAACTACCTGTTGTATAATAAGGTAATACTCACCTGTGACCTATCCCACACAGACATGTAGGATACAGACACATTGCAGCAGCAATCGCTGCAACAATCCCTGCAACAGAAAGAGATTCTGCCAATGCTATTCTGAATTCTGAAAAAAAAAAAAAAAAAGAACGCTCTGGCAGAATCCGCCCTCAAGTTCGGTGTGACCACACCCTGAATCAGTGGTTCTTAAAGGACAACTTTTTTACAACAAGGGTTCATATTTTAGATAAAAGAAAAGATGAGTGTTAAAATATTTTCATTTACTTCTTTCTATCATTTTAGTGATACGATTTTGATTTGCATGCATGCCCCCAGGTTGGGTGCATGCATGCAAGTGGCTAAATATGCATTTTTAGACATTCCCAAGATGCACCGCAAACTTTCATGGGCAGATGTGACTTATGGGGGCTGGTGTAAATAGTAACAAAGAAATCGCCGGCTTATTGTGTCTAAAAAGACATATTTAGCCACTTGTACGCATGCCCCCACCCACTGAAATCAAAATACTAAAATCGCTAAAACAATAGAAGCAGTAAATGAAAACATTTTAACACTCATCTTTTAGTTTCTCTAAAATATAAACCCTTGTTGTAAAAAAAACAAAGTTATCCTTCAAACATTTATTTTTCATGTCCTCACCTATGGTGTGGATCATGACTGAAAGTATAAGGTTGCGGGTGCAAGCGGCCGAAATGGGTTTCCTCAGACGGGTGGCTGGTTTCTCCCTTAGAGATAGGGTGAGAAGTTCAGTCACCCGAGAGAGACTTTGAGTAGAACCGCAGCTTCTACACTTGGAAAGGAGTTCGGGCATCTAGTACGGATGCCCCCCAAGCGCCTTCCTAGGAAGGTCCTCGATGCACTCCCACTGGGAGGAGACCCCGTGGCCGACCAAAGACCAGATGGAAGGATTATATCTCCAAACTGGCTTATTGGGAACGCCTCGGTATACTCCCTGAGGGAGTGGAGGAAGTTGCTCGGGATAAGGAAATCTGTGTTGTGTTGTTAAATATTTTCAATAATATATTTTTTCAAGATTATGTTAAATGGCTACAAGCTCATAACACAGAGCTTGTACGCTATTTTCAAATAGCCAATGCATATAGGTTTAAAGTTCCAATAGTCAACATTTTAATGAAAACGGGCGTTAAAATACAAAATATTTTATATATATTTTCTTTGTTTGTAAGTCTTCAAAAATGTCCACAAAGATTGTAAAATAATCATCTAATCATTTTGAAGCCTTTTGAGCCTTTCGGGGGACCGACAAGGGTTTCTATTCTATTCTATTCTATTCTATTCTATTCTTAATATTAATTATTGTGGTGATAAGGGCAGCATTAGATTCATTTTGCTATCAGCCAATCACCTCACTGGTTCAGAAGGGTTGTCACAGAATTTCTGACAATAATTTAAACAATCAATAAGAAAACAATCAAAAAGGATTGCAAGCTCTTTTTCGCCTCATAGTTAGAAAATGTGTAAGGCAACAACATCCCTGAGTGAGCGATGTGGTAGATTTGTGATTATGTAATACTCACAGTGCACAGCCAGACCTATGATGATTATGATCACTCCCAGAACCATAAGCCACAGCGGCCCCTGCAGGCACACGGCAATTATCCTTCTTGTAGTTTTAAAGGGCTGTCCTGAAACAGAAAGTACAGACACTGTGGGTGCGTTTATATGCACAGATGTATTCCACTTATATTCTGAATGACTGCTCATTCAGAATAGAAATGCTCATATAAACGTTTAGGAATGGCCATTCCGGTCTGACCCGAATGAATTTTCATTCTGGTCTGAAGAGGTGGTTTATGCCGTTTCAATCGGGATACATTTGTCATATAAACGCTCCATTCGGAATGAACTGCTGTCTGAACTGCCCCCCCCCCCCCCCTCCTTTGGTCATGTAAACGACAGTGGAATGAGGGATACTTGTATTCAGGTCCCATGTAACCGTTTGGGTATGAAGCTCTATTCAGAATAAGTTCATTCTGAATGGCATTCTGAATGTGCATATAAACGCACCCTGTGTGTACTAGAGTGCATTGGGTCTTACACAGGACATCATCCAAATCCACATAATCACCCGCACCTGCAGTGTTGGCATGTCTGCTAATTATAAGCAAATTTGTTATTTTGCAAATGTTAGGTTGCACTTTTTTGGGCTTGTTTCTAAAGTGTAGATGCTTATTTGGTCTTCCTAAAGTTATTTAGACCAGTGGTGTCAAGTTGTGTCTCATGTATGTTTGTTGTGATGTAGTGTCGAGTGGAGTCTCATGTATGTTTGTGATGTACTGTCAATGTATTTTTTCCCTTATAATAAAGATTTTGAAACAGAAGACCAGTGGTTCTCAAACATTTCTTTTTCATGTCTGCGTATCCCTATATCTGAATATTTTGTAAGATTTGTAAGATTTATTTCTAGATAGCAGATCTACACGCTCATAGATGGACTGCACTCCGGTCAGAGCTTCCCCACTCTCAATTTGTGAACATAGTCACGTCTGGTAAATGCACCAAAATATCACATGGAAAATCACAGACTGATAAAGTGACAGATGGACAGAGATATTGGACAAGACAATCAAAGTAATAATTCTGAATGATACAAACTTGTTTGTTCAATGATTCACAACATTGTCAAACTCACCCTGAGTGTGACTTTCTGCTGTGTTGTCCCTTGTGTGTTGAGAGACGCCAACAACTCTGACATCGTCCAGGCTCTCATAGATGTTGTCAGTGTCACCGCTCTGTCCTCTTTCTGCATCTGTCGGTCTTCTTTTGTGATAGATCACTGTCTGTGTTGGGTCTGGCACTGCATAAAGACCTGTAGACATACAGTATTACAAGGATGAGAGGCGTGAAAAGCAACTATTGATTACAATAGTGAACGTTTTCCTCTCCTGCCTTGATTAGCAATATCAAGATACATTACATGTTTAGATTCTGTAACTATGAATATACTACAACATGTGCACATGCACACGCACACACACACACACACACACACACACACACACACACACACACACACACACACACACACACACACACACACACACACACACACACACACACAATCATGAATAAAAACAAGTACCTGTGGCACAGTGCCCTTTGACGGCCCTAGTGACTTGGTTCCTTGGGGTTTTGCCAGGCACATGCACCGTCCCTGAAAATATAGAAGAAGGAAGAATCAGACATACAGGAGGGACTGGCAGCATGACTTGGCCATAGACATAGAAAGGTAGACGCCTCCTTTGGCTAGGGGGCGTATGCATTTAGCAACCAAGGGAATCTTCATCAAAGGTATTTAATTAATGAAGATAGCTCAACCTCATTGGATCCACTAGAGTGCGACATGGTACACAAATCCTACAAATAGACTCTAAAGTGGGCGCCGGCTCTGACTGCAAATCTCGCACACGTCCTGTTTACTGGTGCTATAGATCCCGCAAGAGTGTGTGCCTGGGACAGCTAAAGAGCAATAATAAAGTTGATTTTCTACTGTGTTGTGTTGATGAAAAAAGCCACTTTAGTATGACAATTTTGTTAATATTATGTGACTTGTGATGATCGGGTCCAATATTTAGTTCAGTGAGCATAGCTTCCGAACTATTATTTTGATCTGTGTTCACGTTAGCTCTCTCGTTGTAAATGAATAGACTCCAACCTGCTTCCGCCTCCTAAAAAGGTGTCCCCCCTACGTCACACAGAAACGGGAAGTACGGGTCTTTTCCACCCTCTTGCTATCGCCCTCTTGGTCTTCATCACTTCCGTGTTCATTGCTTCCGCGTGTGTCACACATAGGGAAGTTGCCAAGGCCAATCAGAGGCAGGTGGGGGTGGGTCTTTACGTACGCAGCCTGTGAGAACAGCTCAGCCGCGCAACATCGGAACTGGCTCTGTTGAATTGAATTGTGGTCCTTGGATAAGTCCCGGAAAAGTCGAGCTGTGATTGGCCAGTAGTCACTTTGACTGACAGCGTTCCCTTGGTTATTCCAGGAAGTCCAGACTAGAACTTTTGCACATCGCTCCAATTAACTGCAGAGGCGACCGAGGCATCTACCGGTAGCTCTTTATATCTGTGGACATGGCCCTAATGACATCATCATTTCAACAAACCAACATAAATTTTCATATAACTACTGTGGTCCACTACCCAGGAGGAGGAGTGAGGTGGGAGGGTGGAGCTCACACACTGGGCCGACTACATTTAATGTGGTTCGCTGTCTAAACATACATTGACTGTTTGACACACAAACAGAAAGATCAGCAGGAGTCTGAGAGGTCTCTCTCTCTCTCTCTCTCTCTCTCTCTCTCTCTCTCTCTCTCTCTCTCTCTCTCTCTCTCTCTCACACACACACACACACACACACACACACACACACACACACACACACGTAGCAATCATTTGGTTTGTTTCACTGGGGATTCTATCGGGTCTTACGTCGCTGAGTGTAAACAACCTGCTCTGTGCCCTCCGGGCAGTATGTCGCAGTGACTTAACCCACAATCCAACCCTTGATGCTGATAGCCATGCAGGGAGCAGGGACCATTGGCATACAGTATGACCCGGCCAAGGATCGAACCCCAATCTCAGGGTGGACACTCTAACCTCAAGGCCACTGGGCCTGTTACCTGTCGCCCTGGCTACACCATAATGACCTCATGACACCACACAAATGGCCATCACAATCACATCCAGACAGACAAAAGACAGCTAGAAGTTTAAGTGTCTAGCACTTACTAGTAAGTGTCTAGTGTCACTTACTAGTTCACATACTATGTTGAAAGAAAACAGCCAACCTATAGCAACGGGCCCACGTTCAACCTACTCAGTCTTTCTCAGCTGAAGAAGACCGATTAGGTTGCACACGTCCACGTCATAGAATATATTTCAAGATATGTGTCTCTGTATGTTTTCTTTGTCTGAGAGTTTTGACATTTGAAATATCACCTTCAGTGGTAATAAAATAAGTATTCATGGGAGCGTTATCCGGTGTGCAGACTTTTTTTTTGTAGCATTTTTGTGTTTTTGACCCAACATTATGACTGAACCGCTGAACGTGTCTTTACCTTACAACCATTTTATGATAACTTTGTGATTTTGTGTGTTACTGTACTGTGTACCTTGATCTGGTGCAGCCTCCTGTGAGCTGGAGTCTTGCTCTCTGAGACTGTCGGCTGTTTCGTTGACGTACACAGCACTCTGCTCTCCTTTCTCCTCCTGTCTCTCCTCTCTTACTCCTCCAAAGTACATCCCTGTCTTTGATAAGAATGACACAAAACCCAATGTCATTTCATTAGTACAAGTAAATGTTAATAATGTAGATCAGTGGTCTTCAACGTTTTCAGGCCAAGGACCCCTTAGCTGAGAGGGAGATAAAGCAGGGACCCCCACTACATATTGTATAAAATTGTGTCATGTGTTTTTTCCCCCCAGATATTTAACCACTTCTTAAATCGTTGACACTTGGTAAATTTGACCTTTCACTCTGTACTTGGTCTGCTCTTTTTTTCTTTTTCTTTTTTTTACCTCTCCACCAAACCTACTTGGCAAAAATAGCTGAGAGATTGTAAATCTGCTATAAGTTCTCCTCAGAATTGGGATGGGAGGGTTCAAGAAAGTTGTCCATTTAAAATAATTATCCTATCACACAAAGATTTGGAGGCCCCGTAGTAACTCTGAGGACCCCCTAGGGGTCCCGGACCCCCTGTTGAAGACCCCTGATCTAGATAATATGCATTAAGGCATGACAGTATAACATGCTATATTCATAAATATGTAAAAAAAAGAATGATCTTACTTTTCCCAATATCAATCTTCAGTGGTGCATTATAGACAGAGCTGGTGTCTGTGCTAGTCTGTCTGTCAAACCAACCCAAGCACGTACATTTGGACAACTTATGTGTGCATGTACACACACAACCAATAGACTCTTTACCGCAGAAACATGAGGTGTAAACAGGTTTATTTCTGTCATCTGTGGCAAACTTCTGGGTGGGGAAAGTGAATGGAAAGTTCTCTGCACCTCCCTCAACCCCACTATTTTTGAGCGGTGGTCACAACGCTCCTATACGTGGCCGTGTGTGTGGGTCTGTCTGTCTGTTTGTCTGTTTGTCTGTCTGTCTGTCTGTCTGTCTGTCTGTCTCCGGGTATGTAGCCTGCAGTAACCTTTTCTGACCACACATGTTAAGGGAGGGGCGCTGTTGTTCAGGATAGGCCAGGCATAGGCCAGGCACACTCACACACAAACACACACAGAGGGCACACACACACACACACACACACACACACACACACACACACACACACACACACACACACACACACACACACACACACACACACACACACACACACACACACACCACCGCTCAGTTCACACGAGTGTGATTTTATTATATGATTTTGAAAACAAGTGTGATAGTCATTATACTTGTGGTATTGCAGATGATAATAACTAGCAATGTATGATGTTTATTGACACAAATAATAATAATAATAATAATAGTAATACATCTGAAAATCAGTTTGTGGTCAATAATGCCTCATTTGCACTTTCTTCTCAACACAGGAAACAGAGTGTGTTTTAACCCACCACACTTCCCTCTTCCTGTCTCCATCATGTTCTCTGCGGTAAAGATAGCTGTGCTGTTTCTATCACCAGTAAGACTCCCTAATCGGGAGATAAGCGACCATCAGGTCGCAGCGTGATTTTAGGTCCAAAAAATAAAAGAATCGTCCTGATGGTGGCGCTATATGGTACAGATCCATGTTGATGAGATAAGTGTAGACATACTGTGTAGCGATTTGTGTGATTTTAGGGCAAAAACTGTAGGAGCAGTGTTCAAAAATGTGTTTTAAAAAATCGTCCTGAAGGTGGCGCAACAGTATATGGGACAGATCCATGTTGAAGACATGAGTGTAGACATACCATGTACCGATTTGTGTGATTTTAGGGCACAAATTGTAGGAGCTGTGTCTGTAAATCTGTTTTGCAAGAACCGGCCTCATGGTGGCGCTAGAAGAGGGGAATGTGAGAAAAGAGGAGATCCATGTTGATGAGATGTGTGTAGACACCACTTTGTCTGTGGCAGAGCAACGCGGTGAGCAGCCAATTTGGGGACGTCAATGTCATTTGGTCGTTTTTTAGCTTTTTGGCGGGGGTCCCTGTGGGTCCCTTGAGTTGCGGGGGTCCCTGGAAGGATGGAGGTTGTTTTAGTAGTAAGCATACTATATATAACTTGTGTTAGCATTTTAAATTGCTATAACTATCAGTGTGGTAAATGTACGCCATTGTGTATCCATTGATCTGCACAGGGAGTGGATCTCCTAGTCCAAGCTTTATTTAATTAATTACATAGTTTGTTTTACAGGTAAGTCCTCCATCTTTGAGAATGCATGTTAAAAGCTCATAAGAATACATTTAACATCCTTGAATTTAATTACATTTCCATTCCAAACATGTTATGACACAATTCGTTATTAACGTAAAAGAGTTAATTGATGGGGGAAAAGTTACATTTGCAAAAGAAATAGCATTGTTGTCTATTTATAATGTCATTACGTTTACAACCCTGGAAAGAAAGGTATAGAGGGTATGCGTGTGACATCATCATCATACCCGGAAGTTATTCAGAACGCCTACTGAGTGGCAAAACACTACTTTCTGGCCTTGACAGCCCATATCCAAACAAAACAGTCCTATCTGATTGCATTAAACAACGTTAAACTCACTTTGCCACTCGATCTGCCATTCACTTTATGCATGTGCATACCCTCTATAGAAAGGACATTCCTGTCATAGTAATGCTGTGTTTCTGTGTTTAATACTGAAGAAGTAGAAAGAAACACTCTGTGGAGCATACTGTAGGCCTATTTCTTGCTCTAAAGAGGCCCTAAGCATCTGAATTTTTGTTTTCTTGTTTTTTTTCTGGAAGCTAATTGCAGGCAAAGAGGGTGGAATAGATGTCACATTTGTCCCAGATTTTGTGAAAAGGTCACAACTGCAAGAAACATTTGTAGCATTTGGTGCCCTCTATGGGTGCAAGTGAAATGGCTTTTGTGTGAGCATTGTGTAGATTGGGTGCTGCATTCATAGTTTTTGAGATTATCCCTTAATTAGGCCCCCATCGCAAACTTTGGAAGGCAATTTTAGGCAATTGGAATGGAAGATGAAACAATTTACCGCGCATGTTTATCAAATGACTCCAAGGATAATGTTTAGAGATTCATGTGAGTTTTTTGGACAAAATCTGTAGTAACATCAAAAAGTTTTTTATTTTATTTTATTTTTTACAATATACAATAGAGTAGGCCTACATAACATTTCTCCATTATCCATCCATGTGCCAGTAGTAACATATTGTTTATCTCATCTCACAGATCCAGTATATTTTAAATGAACATAACGTATTACTCCACTCCCCATCTTCAGAGTATTTGGGCCAGTATTCTGCACAGTTCCAGTTTGTATTGTTATCAGGTCGTCCACTGGCCCAATACCTGCAGAGAAAACAGCTTAATGTATTTTAACCACTTCCACTCAGTCAGTCACATACAGTGACTTTGATAGAATTACAACAGTATTAAAACTAAAACTAAACAAAAACTAGAAGAAATTCTCACTGTGTTGTCAAAGGTGTTCCGTCCACCCATGACCAATTTCCATCAGTCCTGTTCAGACCCATCCATGATTCAGACACAGGGTTCAAACCTCGGATGAATTCCTGATAATTTGTACAAGATTGAACCACAGTTAATTTTATCATTTAATATAGGCCTCCTCAGATTTTCACTATAATCAAATAATTACACACACACACACACACACACACACACACACACACACACACACACCCACACCCACACCCACACACACACACACACACACACACACACACACACACACACTAACCTGTTCTTCTTTACTGTTAATGATAACCAGATCTGCCCCTGTCTCCAGACAGTGCTCTCTACTTTCCTTCCAGGTTTTCTTTTCAGTAGATGTGTAATAACAGCTGCATCCAAACATCTTCCATCCAATGGGACACGACTTGACTAAAAGATCACACAAATGTTTTACTGATGGATTTTCATTGTACTGATACATGCTAATTGATCAATTCTAGGACAAAAAAAAATAGTACAAATTCCAGGGTAAGAAATGACTTGAGAAATCTTAGCAGAATGCTGTGATTTAGGTCTACTATCAATCATATAAGCTACAGAAGTGTCCCTTTCAGCCCTGTTTATTCAGCTCGCTGTATCTCTGCAAGACATCACTCTATAGGCCTAAGCCATATATCCAATACTGGTGGGTGAAACTGCATAACCAATATGTCAATGTGTAGCTATCATTCCCTGCTTTGACATGAAAATAAGAACTAGCAGTTTGTTGTGCTTGGTCACATTTGCCCTAAAATAAAGGATAGAATAAGGACATTTGACTATGTATGTGTGTGCCCGCAAGAGAAAGAGAGAGAGATAGAGCAGGGAGGAGAGACACTTGCAGGCTCTATACAAACACGTTTTGTGACACTCATGTATTCAATCAATCAATCAATCAATCAATCAATCAATTAATCAATCAATCAATCAATCAATCAATCAATCAATCAATCAATTCACCTTCCAACTGTGTTATCTTCAGGATCAGGTTGGCGTTGTTCATCTGCAACTCATTTCTCTCCAAGGTCAGATTGTCACATCTTGCCTGTAGCTTCTTATTGGTGTGATTATCTGCAAAGGGTAGACATTAGGATGATAAACATAGTTGTCACTGTTCCTGATCAGGTCAAGCATCCGTGAGGAAAAATAGTTTGGAGAAGAAGAACATTCAATGCTATTATTCTTGTTTAGAAATGATACAAAAAGAAAACCGTCCCATTCCCTGCATGAGTCGTGTGGTAGTTTAGTGACATTTAATACTCACAGTGCATGGCCAGACCTATGATCACACCCAGCAGCATAAGACACACAGCAACAACTATGAGTGTCCTTCTCACTGTTTTAGAGCACTGTCCTGAAACACAAAGTACAGATACTTTTCTCTGATTTATTTTACCTGTACCTGCCCAACACCCACATGGATATATAACTTAATATCATTTCGTAAAAAAATGCATTACTTTGAGACTTTGAGAATTATTTGATTTCAAATAATTTTATTTTAAATGATTTTAAATATTTTATTTTTCAGTACTGCTCAGTACTAGCCCAGATGAGGAGCTCCCACACGTTGTGAAAGCAGTAGATGTGCCTGGCAAACATATTCACATGGGGACAAAATGCAGTCAGGCATTGACACTAAGGGTTTCCCACCTGCCCCTGGCCACCTGATACCTACATTATCATCCCTTAGTATGGGTCTGTTATCACCATTAATATAT
>NC_137819.1:22658328-22713328 GCF_963921795.1 Nannobrachium achirus
TCGGACAGGCTGAAAATAATAATACAAATAAAACCCTGCTTCCCTCTGCATGGTAAAAAGGAATTAATACCCAATGTAAAAAAAAATGATAACCTGTATAATTATACTAACATGTGAACAGAAATGAATGTTCACTCAAAATAAGAGTAAACTAAAAGCTACAATAATCTGAATTGGGGATTACACTGTATGCAGTGCTGGATTTCACATTTCAGGTTCACTAATAACACCTTCCTGCCAGAGTGTCAGTGAGAAAACTGCTGAAGTTACATAAACCACATCCTGATGAAAAGATAAAGATGAAGATGAGAGTTGATGTGTCAAAAACCGAGAAGAAAAATACCCTGCGGTACCAGGGGAGGGGAGGGGGGGATCGTCCACATTCTACGGTCATTAATTCAGCTTTTCGGTGCTGCCGAGATTTCAGCTTTTGTCTCCCCTTAAAAGTGGAGTATACACCGGCCCTTACTCTCTAGCATCATTGTTTAATCATTCAACTGTACTATTTTCAAACTATTAATATTCAATCAATCAATTAATGAGAGGCTTGAAAAGCAACTATTGACTACAATTAGCAACAATGTTGTGTATTCCTCTCATTGATAAATGATATCAAAATACATTATGAGGTGTATTGATGTCTACCTGTTGGTTGTAAAACTGTAGCAATGAGGAAGTAAAAGACACACACACGCACGCACGCACGCACGCACGCACGCACGCACACACACGCACACGCACGCACGCACGCGCAAGGTTTACCACTTTATACTTTTATTACAGCTAGATACTATTTAATTACAACTATGTTAATTACCAGTAAGACTCCCTAATCGGGAGATAAGCGACCGTAGGTGGCTTATCTCCACAAATAGGGCAAAAATGTGTTTTTCCAAAATCTTCCTGATCCATGTTGATGACATGAGTGTAGACATGCTGTGTAGTGATATTCGTGATTTTAGGGCAAAAACTGTAGGAGCAGTGTCCAAAAATGTGTTTTAAAAGTCGGCCTGAAGGTGGCGCTAGAATAGGGCCATGTGAGAAATGAGGGGTGGGGTCTCCGCGTTGCCTTGGCGGACGAATAGGTACCGGCCCCGGCTCTCCCGGACGCTCCTAGGCCGAGTTACGGCATTTTATGTGCGCTGCAGTGGCAGGGGGTCCTCCACTGGGGGCGCCAGCACTTTTGCATCCGTTCTGGAGCACCAGGAGTGGGTGGTCCCCGGGAATTCCCCGTGAGCAGCCCCTTTGGGGTGGTCATTTGGTCATTTTTGCACATTTTGTCATTTTTTACATCTGGGGCCAGGTCCCTGGGGCTCCGGGGGTCCTTGGAGGTTGTAGCTTGGCAGGCAAGGAGTGTGTGTGTAAAATCTGGCATGGATCGGGTCAACGGGTGCGGAGATATAAGCAGGGAAAAAGTGTGACGTGTGACGTGTGAGCACATTTGGTCATTTTTTACATCTGGGGGTCCCCCAGGGACCTGGGGGTCCCTATAATACTCTATGATTGTTGCAAAAGGGCATCCACCATTTACAAAGTATGGTCTGATCTTATAAGTTGCAATGCTTTATAATGTGTTGTGATTATTGTCCTGCTGCCAGAAAGAACATGTTTAATGTCTAATGTTATTTACATTGCTCCTAGCCGGAACACAGCTGACTCTTTGGTCATTAAAATAAGCATGTTCTGAAAATGCACACAGCCCACCAATCTGACCACTTAACATAGTGTAAAGCAGGGGTGTCAAACTCATTTTGGGTTGGGGCCACATTGGTAGTTAAAGGGGGGGTGACACGGCCAAAACAGCTAATTATGGCTATCAAATTAGCCAATTTTTTTAATGATGTCATGTACCCCCATGTTAAATGACCCAATCAAATTAATTTATTGTAGTTACTGTACTGAAAGTAGTACTTTCTGTACAGTAACCGAAATAAATTAATTTGATTGGGCTAATATGGGGGGAGGGGCGGAGTCGATTATCCATATCATTATCTTTTGAAACTGCCCCAAAAAAAGCTGTCCGAGGTGTCTTTCCGACTTTCTAAACCAACTTTAAAACTATCAGTTCTAGGGGTAAAAATGATTCGTTATAAAATCAATGGTTAGACCGAAAAAAAAGTACATGTCTTCTTCAAAAAAGGTGTCAAAAAAGGTGTACGAGGGTCAACACGCTTCTCCCCGTCTATGCGACGGTTTTGTCGGCCATACCCTGCTGTCTCTTGCCCTAATCTGACTGGAGCACCCGGGACACCGAAGCAACCGTAGAACGAGGGACCAGCGATCTCCTCCTCCTCCTCCTCCTCCTCCGCAGAGGAGGTCCGCGGCGCATACACTCTGTGTGTGTGTAGCCTGTGTGTGTGTGTGCTTTCGCGCGCGTGTGTGTGTGTGTGTGTGTGTGTGTGTGTGTACACACAATAGCTCTCGCAAATAGCCGTGCGGTGCAGCGCTAGCCACGCTACACGCTAACAACAAATACGACGGACGAAGTATACATTGCGCGGCACCGCACAACGGACGAAGTATACATTCACTACTAACTGATATGGCCCCGCCTCCTTTTCAGACTGTTTGAAGAAACACCACGTGACCTACTGTATCATAATGTTAATTTTCGGCCGGTGTCGCCACTCCTTTAAGTACTCCATTCCCACTGAGATATATTGTATATTATACAAGATTTGTACTTATAGTGCTCAATGTGAATGGCCCTTTACACATCAGCATTGTTTTTTTTCTTCAGTCTGTTGTCTCAGTCTATAGCAGTTAATATGAAGAAGAATAGCTACTTTTAATATTCACTTTAAAAACAAACAATGCCATTTTTAAGGAGCCCCAATAAAATATTTGAATGTAGAACAATTCAATTTACACTGTAAAGTGATCAGATGGGTGGACCAGGCTAAAGTGTGCATCTATCTTGCCAGTTGCCAGCGCTGGAGTAAGAGCTCTCCGTGGACAAACACACTTCTCCTCCAGGCTGAAAGCTGGCCAGTCAAAGTCTATGGAGGTCCAAAGTTAAAGGAGCAGGAAACTCTTTATTTGTTTTATGGGATTTCAGAACATGAAAAGCAATTTTTCACATTTACAAGTATATTTTGAATCCTGGACGTTTACTTGTAACAGAATGTTTCTGCATCGCAGTATTAATATACTTCCAACATGTAACAAGTGTTACTTTCCCCCACTGAGTCGAACAGCAACAGCGAGACAGCAGCCGCACAGCGTTCTCTGCCATGGCATGTAAACACACGGTGGTTATTCGGCTCAGAAAGAGTCAACGACCATTGAAAATACTAATTATGATAAAACACCAAATACGAAGAAACTACCCTAAAATCTAAAGAACTGTATGACTTGTGAGTTGTGACTTGTGTGTTGTGAGAGAGAACCAGTAGGAAACACACTCACAGGCACCACAGTGTAACTGTCTGTTGACAGAGTCTGGCTCTGCTCTTCTCTCTGGCTGAAACTAGCATACAGTGAAACCACGCCCCCCCCTTGATACGACTCTATATAAAACAAACGTTAATATTAATTAGATAAGCCTACGTCACGTCACAGAAATAAAACAGAATGAGCTAATATTTAATGAGTGGCGCCAAAGATTTATTTTCTACACAAAAAACGGAAGTTCACAAAAATAGCTACAGAGACTTCAGAAAGCTCTGAAACCACAAGCATATGGGCCAATTGAAACATATCATCGCTCCCTATCACAAGTGACTCATTTATAAAATATGTATTTATAGAAAAAGTGATTTTGTGTTTCATGGCCCTTTAATTAGTTTCTCAGTTTCTGTATGAATATCGCAAAAACAGTCATCCAAATCTTACACGCGTGTGATAGCATGCGTATTATTGTTTGTCATGTTCATTAATAAAGTGATGTGTTCATTTACTTCTAATAGTGTATAATTGTAATTCCCACTCACTTTATTTAAGGGAATTCAGCTATTTTGGGAATTACATAAACAACTAATTGAAACACTTACACTTGCATTAAAGAAGGTTTTCATCATTATTCAATTTAATTGTGGCAAACCAGAGGCCATATTGTTGCTTCCACTTTAAACTCAGCCTAGAGTACCGGTACATACTGTACAGTGCATACAAGGTACAATTAGCTGCAGTTTTATTAACAGGGAAAGTTGATAGAAACATCACTTCTCACAGATCCTGGCTTTTGCAACGTCTCTACTATTTCTCCATTTTCCACCATAGATGTATGTATAGTTCCGGTCTTCACGCTTATCAGGAAATCCACTTGCCCAGTACCTGCAGAGTAAACAACATAAAGAGCGTAGGCTATTATTAATCCCTTCCACTCAGTCGCTCACAATACATTTGATAGATTTATGATGGGAACTTCGGAGTCCAACTTCTAAAATGTCTCACTGTGTTGTCGATGGAGTTCCATCCAGCCATGTCCAGTTTCCTCCATCAGTCCTTGCCAGACCAATCCATGGTGCTCCCTCAAGACTCAAGATGAATTCCTGATAATTTGTCAATGGTCAAACCATAGTTAATCACTTATAACAGATTCAGGTTTAACGACAACATTATGTCACATATCTGTGGGGATAATGGGCACCCGGATGGACACACACGCAAGCATGCACGCACGCACGCACACACACACACACACACACACACACACACACACACACACACACACACACACACACACACACACGCACACACACACACACACACACACACACACACACACACACACACACACACACACACACACACACACACACACACTAACCTGTTCTTCTTTACTGTTAATGATGACCAGATCTGCTCCTGCCTTGAGACATTCTTTTCTACTTTCCTCCCAAGTTTTCCATTCACTAAAAGAAGATCTGTAATAACAGCTGCATCCAAACCTCTTCCATCCATTGGGACATGACTTGACTAAAACAGAAAACAGTTTACGGATTTTCAATGCACTGATAATAAACGCTTGACAATTATTAAAATAAATATTTATTTATTAAATAATTAATAATACACTAATATTTAAAAGTTTGTAATCTCTCTCACCTGCAATCTCTCTCCTAAGCTGGTTTACTTCACTTTGTAACTGATTTCTCTCGTTCTGATATCGCTCCAGCGTCAATTTGTTATTGGCTGCAAAATCTGCAAGGAGTAACAAATAATTAATAATACACTAATATATTCCCTTTATTCCCTTAAAGAGAGAGAGAGAGAGAGAGAGAGAGAGAGAGAGAGAGAGAGAGGGAGAGAGAGGGGGGGGGGGGGGATGTAATCTCTCACCTGCACTCTCTCTCCTAAACTGGTTTACTTCACTTTGTAACCGATTTCTCTCAATTGAAATGTTCTGGTATTTGATCTCAAATTCGTTTCGCTCCAGGGTCAGGTTGTTATTGGCAGCTGCAAGGGGTTACACATAGTTAATAATACACACATATTCCTAGAGAGAGAGAGAGAGAGAGAGAGAGAGAGAGAGAGGGGGGGGGGGGGGGTGTAATCTTTCTCACCTTCACTCTCTCTGCTAAGCTGGTTTATTTTACTTTGTGACAGATTTCTCTCCATTGTAAAGTTCTTATATCTGATCTCAAATTGGTTTCGCTCCAGGGTCAGGTTGTTATTGGCAGCTGCAAGGGGTTACACATAATTAATAATACACACATATTCCTAGAGAGAGAGAGAGAGGGGGAGGGGGGTGTCATCTTTCTCACCTTCACTTTCTCTCCTAAGCTGGTTTACTTCACTTTGTAACTGATTTCTCTCCATTGTAAAGTTCTTATATCTTCTCTCAAATTGGTTTCGCTCCAAGGTCAGGTTGTTATTGGCTGCAATGTCTGCAGGGAGTAACAGATGATGATGATGAACACAGTTGTTGCTACTGTTCATGATGAGGACATAATCTGTGAGGAACATTAGCTTTGAGAAGAAGAAAACTAAATGTAATTATTCCTTTTTACATGCATAATGTCTTAAACACCACTTTCTTCATCGCAGTTGCAGATGTAAACAAAATCCCTGAGAAAATTGTGACGGCCCTGCCCCTCTACTTCACTGTTGGCTAGTTGACAGCCTTAGTGATTAGTGCAGTGGAACTGAGTGCAACTCAGTGAGGGGTTTCAGAAACTATACAGTATAGTACCTCTCCTTCAAACTTTTCACTCTCTGTTTTTCCTCTCCTAGCCTCGGATGAAGGCATTTCATTCAAAAAGAAAAGCTCTCTCACTCAGTCAGTCAGTGCTCAGTGGAGTAGCAAGGGGGAGCCTGTGTGTAGAACACCCCCCGCCCCCTCCTCAAAAAAGGAACGTCTCCCAACTGCGAACTGGATCCCATCGTTCATTTCAAGGAGCCGTTCAATCGACTCCTTTCGTTCGCGAACATCCAACCTCCACTAGTTTTCGAGTTATTTAACACAACTGAACCGACCTGCTCTGCCTCTGCCACATCCTGCATTTGAGTTCTACATTCACTCAAACCGTGATAATGAGGGTAGGCTATATTCTGCCAATGCTTTTCTAGGGGAACGATTGTGACTCCTTGAGAGCTTGCAGTTTGTCTATTTACAAATAGCAGATGCCTAATAGGATTAAAGGTCTAATAGTCAAAAATGATTCTTCACAAATGTCCATGTAAAATAATGATTTAATAATCATTTTGGGCCTTTCGTTGGACTGACAAGGGTTATATTATTTTATATGCTGTGATAAAGGCAGCATTAGATTCATTTCACTATCAGCCAATCACATCACTTGTTGCCAGGTCTCGCCTTGACTTATAGAAACTAAAAGAAAAACCCTTTTCTTTTATAGTTCGATAAATTAGCAATGTTTACTGGTTTACTGAGTGTTGAAGAACTCCTTTTCTGACAATTTAAATATCAATAATAAAATAATCAAAAAAGATTGTAACCTATCATAGCTAGAAAACATATAAGGCAACAAAATCCTTGAGTGAGTGAGGTGGTAGTTTAGTGACATGGACTACTCACAGTACACAGCCAGACCCATGATCACAGTCACACCCAGCAGTATAAGACACATCATCAGAAACACAGCAATGAAAGCATTTCTCACTGTATTGGAGCACTGTCCTGAAACACAAAGTACAGATACAGATGTAGCAGAGTGGTGTGGTTCTTACATCATCCAAATCCACAAAATCACCTGCACTTGCAGAGTTGCCAAGTCTGATAATTATAAGCGACTCTGGGCTTGTTATTCTGTAAGTTGCTTGCAAATGTTGTAGTTGCGCGTTACGTTTTTTAGGTCTTGTTTCTAAAGCATAGTTGCTTATTTGGGCTTGTTTCCTAATAAACCAGTGGTTCTACAAAAGCTCGTAGATGGGCTATTTTCAAATGGCCGATGCATATAGCAGGGGTTCCCAAACTTTTTTGTCTCAGGGCACTCCATAAATAATTTTTTAATCTTAGGCACCCCTACATTATAATTTTCACTCCCAGCACCTTATATTTATAGCATATCGTCGTTTTTGGGTGGAAACCTTGTATGTCCAAAACTGTTTGTTTTGTATTTATCATCTATACAATGTACTAAACTAGTGAAAACAGCCGATCTACATGCACACAAGATTGGCTGTTTTCACTAGTTTTGTGCGACAGTCTTGTATGATGAAGTAGGGCTTTGCTTTACCAAAAGACGTAAACATTTGAAACTTGGAGATACAAGGTTTCTGCCCGACAGTGATGATATTTTAGTGATTATGTTGCGAGGAAAACATTGAGATAATAGCCATTTTGGTTAGAACTGACAGACAATAACTTTGTACTTAAAGTTTAAAATGATACTAAATATTTTTTCAAGTGTCCAAATAAATTCCAAATATTATCAAATTATCTCGCGGCACCCCAGGGTGCCCCGTCACCCACTTTGAAAACCCCTGGCATATACAGGTTGAAAGTGCTCACGTGGCCTATAGTCATGGGCTCGTTTTCATAGACCTGGTTGCTTATTTCTCTCTCAGAATCTGGCAAAACTGCCCACCTGCCATTCGCCTAAACAATGATTATCAAAGGATTCACAACTCTGTCAACCTCACCCTGAGTGTGTCTTCCTGCTGTGTTGTCCCTCATGTCCTCCTGTGGTCCAGGGACGTCACAGATTGTGACATCGTCCAGGCTTTCATAGATGTTGTCAGTGTCACCTCTCTGTCCTCTTTCGCCATCTCTCGGTCGTCTTTTGTTATAGATCACTGTCTGTGTTGCGTCTGGCACCGCATAAAGACCTGTAGACATACAGTATTACAAGGCTGAGAGGCTTGAAAAGCAACTATTAACTACAATATTGACCGTAGTCCTCTCCTGCCTTGATTAGCAATATCAAAATACATTAGCCTACATGATAACTTAGATGCTGTAACTATGAATATAATACCACATGTGCACATGCACAGACGCATGTACACATGCACACTCATGAATACAAACAAGTACCTGTGGCACAGCGCCCTTTGACACCCCTAGTGACTTGTTTCCTTGGGGTTTTGCCTGGTACATGCACCGTCCCTGAAAATATAGAGGAAGAAGGAAGAAACAGATACACAGGAGGGACTGACAGCATGATATGGCCCTAATGACATCATTTCAACAAATAACAGATTATAACTACCATCCACTTCTGTGGAGGAGGAGGGAAGATGGAGCTCTCTCTCACACACACACACACACACACACACACACACACACACACACACACACACACACACACACACACACACACACACACACACACACACACACACTCACACACACACACACACACACACACACACACACACACACACACACACACACACTCACACACACACACACACACACACACACACACACACACACACACACACACACACACACACACACACACACACTGAGCTGAGCTGACTAAATGTAATGCGGTTCGCTGTCCAAACATTTTTCTCCATACAGCTTGCATAGCAGAGCCATGACGCCCATTGGGCATAGCAGTGGGCATGGTTTACTGGTGCAATCTGCCATTAATTTGCCATAGAGATTTACAAAAATATTGTTATAAATTATGTTAAGCCTAGAATCATGCCATCCAGGATCCTGGTGAATAACACCCATAAAAGCTTTGATTCTGTAAAAAAATAAAAAACAGTCAAAAAATAAAAGAATAATACAAATTAAAACAGCACTTTATTAAATGTAGAATATCATATAATTAAATATTCCACAGAATCAAATGTTGTATGGTCATGATTCACGTGGATCCAGGATGGCTTGATTCTAGGCTTAAAATAATTTATATATATATTTTTGTAAATCTGAATGGCTGATTTTTTTGTGGCTCCAGTAAACCACTCCCACTGGAGATCAAACCCCGACCTCCCAGTCTCAGGCTGGACATCACTCTAACCTCAAGGACACTGGGCCTGTTACCTGTCGCCCTGGCTACACCATAATGACATCATGACACCACACAAATGGCCATCACATCCAGACAGACAAAAGACAACTAGACTAGACACTTACTAGTTCACATACTATGTTGAAAGAAAACAGCCAGCACTCAAAAATAAATATGTGAGTTCATTTGTTTATTTGGCTAAACCCAGGAAAGCAACGGGTCCACATTTCCTCAGCTGAAGAAGACTGAGGTCGTTGCACACGTCCACGTCATAGAAGATATTTCAAGATATGTGTCTCTGCTGCATGTTTTCTTTCAGAATGTTGTTTTTGACCCAACATTATAACTGAAAGTGTCTTTACATTACAACCTTTGTATGGTGACTTTGTGATGTTGTGTGTTACTGTGTACCATGATCTGGTGCAGCCTCCTGTGAGCTGGAGTCTTGCTCTCTGAGACTGTCGGCTGTTTCGTTGACGTACACAGTGGCTGTTTCGTTGACGTACACAGCACTCTGCTCTCCTTTCTCCTCCTGCCTCTCCTCTCGTACTCCTCCAAAGTACATCCTTGTCTTTGATAAGAATGACACAAAATTAGTACAAGTAAATGTTAATACTGTAGATAATATGCATTAAGGCATGACGTGCTATATTCATAAATATGTAAAAACAAATGTTATCTTACTTTTCCCAATATCAGTCCTACATTGGTCTTCAGCGGTGCATTATAGACAGAGCTGGTGTCTGTTGTAGTCTGTCTGTCGAGCACGTACGTTTGGAAAACTTATGTGCACACGTACCGGTACACACACAACCAATAGACTCTTTACTGCAGAAACGTGAGGTGTAAACAGGTTTATTTCTGTCATCTGGGCGGGGAAAGTGAATGGAAAGTTCTCTGCACCTCCCTCAACCACTGCTGTTGAGACTTTATCGATCGATGGGCCAATACAGTTAATCTATATGATTTTGTAAAAAAGTGTTCTTGATAGTCATCATACTGTGGTATTTCAGATGCTAATAACTTGAAATGTATGATGTTTATTGACACAAATAATAATAATAATAATAATAATAATTCTCAACACAGGAAACAGAGTGTGTTTTAACCCACCACACTTCCCTTCATGTTCGCTGTGGTAAAGATAGCTGTGCTGTTTCTATCATTGCACATAACACCAGTACTGGCCGCACCGCACTGGTTACCAGTAACTTTTAGAATAGATTTTAATGTGTTATTATTCACTTGATGGCCAATATTTATGTGACCTGCTGGAACGCCATGTGCCTATCCGGCGCCTGACATCCTCAGACCTGGCAGTACTACAGGTTCTGTTGTCAAATAGAGTGACGAAAGGTGACAGGGCCTTTGTCGTCAGGGCCCCGACACTATGGAACAGTCTTCCTGTAGACCTTAGGTTTTCCGGCTCCAAAACCATTTTTAAATCTAAATTAAAGACACACTTTTTTAGAAAAGCCTTCTTAACCCCTTAACGCCCCCTTTTTATTAATACTGTTGTTGTACGCTGTTTTGAATTTTACATTTTTGTTGTAATTGGTACGATATGTTTCACTATTTGATGTAATTTTTATTATGTTGTTAAGCACTTTGTAACATTGTTTAAAAAGGTATATATGAAGATATATACGACCCGATTCCGGATAATCGGTTGAAGATGGATGGATGGATGGATGGATGGATGGATGGATGGATATAAATAGTGTTTTGATAATCCCTGTATTTTAGTAGTAAGCATACTGTACATAACTTGTGTTATCATTTTAAATTGCTATCACTATCAGTGTGGTAAATGTATGCCATTGTGTATCCATTGATCTGCACAGGGAGTGGATCTCCTTGTCCAAGCTTTATTTCATTAATTACACAGGATCTTTCTATCTATCTTTTTTTTTTTTTTTTTGGTACAGGTACATCCTCCAACTTTGAGAATGCATGTTATAATAGACTGGACCCAAGCTCATAATCATCCTTTAATTTAATTACAACTGGCTACTTAAAATTACATTTCCATTCCAAACATGTTATGACAAAATTGGTTCTTAACATAAAATAGTTAATTGATGGTGAAAAGGTTACATTTGCAAAATAAATAGCATCCAGTTTGGGATTGATTGGATGTTGCGGTGATGATATACAGTATATTTTTAAAATTCTGGAAGCCAATTGCAGGCAAAGAGGGTGGAATATAAAACATTCATTGTCAAATTTCTACCACATTTTGTGAAAAGGTCACAACTGCAAGAAACAGTGTCATTTGTAGCAATTGTGGTGCCCTCTATGGGTGCAAGTGAAATGGCTTTTGTGTCAGCATTGTGTAGATCGGATCATGGATGCTGCATTCATAGTTTTTGAGATTATCTCTTAATTAGGCACCCATCACAAACTTTGGAAGGCAATTATAGGCAATTGGAATGAAAGATGAAACAATTTACACCGCATGATAATCAAATGACTCCAGAGATAATGTTTAGAGATTCATGTGAGTTTTGGACAAAATCTGTAGTAGCATCAAAGGTTGGGTTATCAAGAAAATACAAAATGACCAAAAATCTGGATAGGTGAATATGGCTGTGGCCAATATGGGGATTTCTTACAGATACTCGCTTTTTTTTTTTTTTTTTACAATATACATAATAGAGTACATAACATATTTATCCATTCTCCATCCCTGTGCCAGTACTACTGTTTACCTCCTCTCACAGATATAGTATATTTTAGATGAACATAACATATTAGTCCACTCCCTATCTTCAGAGTATTTGGGCCAGTATTCTGCACAGTTCCAGTTTGTATTGTTATCAGGTCGTCCTCTGGCCCAATACCTGCAGAGAAAACAGCATAATGTATTTTAACCACATCCACTCAGTCAGCACATACAGTGACTTTGATAGAATTTACGATAGTATAAAAACAAAAAGAAAATTCTCACTGTGTTGTCAAAGGTGTTCCGTCCACCCATGACCAATTTCCATCAGTCCTGTTCAGACCAATCCATCCATAACTAGGGTTCAAACCTCGGATGAATTCCTGATAAGTTGTACAAGATTGAACCACAGTTAATTTGATCATTTAATATACTCAGATTTTCACTATAATCAAATAATTACACACACACACACACACACACACACACACACACACACACACACACACACACACACACACACACACACACACACACACACACACACACACACACACACACACACACACTACCTGTTCTTCTTTACTGTTAATGATAACCAGATCTGCCCCTGTCTTCAGACAGTGCTGTCTACTTTCCTCCCAGGTTTTCTTTTCAGTAGATCTGTAATAACAGCTGCATCCAAACATCTTCCATCCAATGGGACACGACTTGACTAAAAGATCAAACAAAGGTTTTACTGATGGATTTTCATTTTACTGATAAAGGTAAAGGAATGGAAAAGGACTAGCAGTTTGTTGTGCTTGGTCACATTTGCCCTAAAATAAAGGATAGAATAAAGACATTTGACTATGTGTGTGTGTGTGCCTGGAAGAGAAAGAGAGAGAGATAGAGAGGGGAGGAGAGACACTTGCAGGCTCTATACAAACACGTTTTGTGACACTCATGTAATCAATCAATCAATCAATCAATCAATCAATCAATCAATCAATCAATCAATCAATCAATCAACCAATCAATCAATCAATCAATCAATCAATCAATCAATCAATCAATCAATCAATCAATCAATTCACCTTCTAACTGTTTTATCTCCAGGATCAGGTTGGTGTTGTCCATCTGCAACTCATTTCTCTCCAAGGTCAGGTTGTTACATATTGCCTGCAACTTCTTAATGGTGTGATGATCTGCAAAGGGTAGAAATTAGGATGATAAACATAGTTGTCACTGTTCCTGTTTAGATCAAGAAAAGAATCCGTGAGGAAAAATAGTTTGGAGAAGAAGAACATTCAATGCCATTATTCTTGTTTAGAAATGATGCAAAAAGAAAATCGTCTCATTCCCTGCATGAGTCGTGTGGTAGTTTAGTGACATTTAATACTCACAGTGCACGGCCAGACCTATGATCACACCCAGCAGCATAAGACACACAGCAACGACTATGAGTGTCCTTCTCACTGTTTTAGAGCACTGCCCTGAAACACAAAGTACAGATACTAGGTGTGAAGTAGAGTGGACCAGGTCCGTCATCATCCAAATCCACATGCATTACGTGCATGAACAATTATTATTTTCTCTGATTTATTTTACCTGTACCTGCCCAACACCCACATGGATATAACTTAATATCATTTCATAAAGAATGCATTACTTTGAGAAGCCCACATTATTTTATTTTAAATTATTTTAAATCTTTTATTTTTCAGTACTGCCCTCCCCAGCCCAGATGAGGAGCTCCCACACGTTGTGAACGCAGTGGATGCACCTGGCAAACATATTCACATGCATGGGGACAAATGCAGTCAGGCATTGACACTAAGGGTTGCCCACCTGCCCCTGGCCACCTGATACCTACATTATCATCCCTTAGTATGGGTCTGTTATCACCATTAATATATTATAACCGGTCTACCAGTCTCCTGGTAGCCAGTAGACAGATGAGACTACTGAGCCTTAGCTAAGGGATGACAACGGTGATAACAGACCCATACTAAGGGATGACAACAGGGATATCGGCTGCCCTGGCAGGTAAGAAAAGATGTCGGGCAGGTAGAGTTTGCTTTCAGGTTGCCTGACAGGGCAAGTGCTTGTTTGTGAGGGGACGCAACCATCTAACACAACACAAGATACCGGTATCTGTCTAAACAACTGAACGTGGCCAGAGCGCTCTGTCTCCTGGTCTGTGGAATGTAAAATAAGAGCACTACCTACAGTATAATGTGCTGTTTTCACTGTTGCTACTCTTAAATAACGTGTGAACCCATAATCATATTCATAGCTATGTAGGGCCTATTTGGCATCACAACCCCAGAAAGTAAAAAACGTGTTAAATTGAACGGCAATTTACCTATAATTTTATAATGGACAAGAACATGACCTGTACTTGCCCGATGGGCAAGTGCCTCTGAGACCTTACTGTCAACCCCTGGCAGTGAATGTGTTATTGCACATTAATGAGCATGACAGTGGGTGAGTAATATTTATTTATGAGCTGGTGATGTTTAAAAAGGCGACGTGATTCCTTAAACAACTGAATCAAAGTTGTAGTTGCACTAAATGGCCACGAGATGGAGGTTAAAAGTACAAATATGATACAGTACATAAAGTGTGTGTGTGAGAGAGAGAGAGAGAGAGAGAGAGAGAGAGAGAGAGAGAGAGAGAGAGAGAGAGAGAGAGAGAGAGAGAGATAGAGAGAGATGTCCATGGCTATTGTCTAGTCTAGACACTTTGGCCCAAGAGTTTAAATCAGATTTTGAAATTCTACTGTGTACGTATTTTACGATCCAGGTTCAAACAATCCAGCAGCATTTTGTTTCAGTGTTTCAAAGCAATGCAGGACAGCATCACGGTCACCCTGCTTCAGATTCAGATTTTCAACATTACCAGATCCGAATTAGCACTTTTTATCCTTTATTCTAGTGGCTATGAAGAACAACTTAATGAAGACAGACGGTATAGCAATTTTTAGCATTTTTTTCAGGATATAATAAGAGTGCAATTTACTCGTAATAATACCATCTACAAGGCTCAGATGTATTTTCATGCCATTTGAGTGTCCTATTGTTTAAAGGATGTGCTATACCAATTTCACTAATTTTACTGTCTTTAGGACAAAACATCTAGTTCCATTCCATTGTATCAAAAAATGTGCAAGGATGAGATGGGGAACGTAGAAAGGATCCAAGGCAGCTCTGCTACTTTCCAAGTAGAAAACAAATGTATTTTAGATCATGGCAGCAGGATCTTTTCTAAGTTGTCCACCTCATTCTTGCACATTTTTTGATACAATGGAATGGAACTAGATTTGTTGTCCTAATATCTATATACCCTCTCCAAAGAGCACCTGTCTACTCTACAGTTTATTGCATTACCCACAGACCCACGTAACGTTTCTTCTATTTGTATCTATACATTAACTGTCTTATTTGTATTGAAACCCATATTTAAATTAATGTTGGTGTTTTGCTCCAGAAACCGTCTATAAATCCACCCCTCTAGTGGAATCAAGGTAATCCAGATTTTCTGTTGTGAACTAGACATACCCATTTTCACTTCAGTGATGCTCGAGGAACTCGTCCATGTCGTGCCAATAATCATGGTAAAGCACACACGGATGGACAGACGGATGGACTGACGATCATAGCCATCAAATAAGTGTACACATCAAAGAAATACTAAGAAATGACAAACACTTTCTTTTGTGCTGCGATAATATCTAAAAGTAATCATATTTTCCTGCTGCAGGAAAGACAATGTCCTGTTTTTAATAATTTTGTTCTAGACAACATTTCACTACTTTGCCAAACTCACCCTGAGTGTGTCTTCCTGCTGTGTTGTCCCTCATGTCCTCCTGTGGTCCAGAGACATCACAGATTGTGACATCGTCCAGGCTCTCATAGATGTTGTCAGTCTCACCATCCGGGCTCTCATAGATGTTGTCAGTGTCACCGCTCTGTCCTCTTTCTGCATCTGTCGGTCTTCTTTTGTTATAGATCACTGTCTGTGTTGCGTCTGGCACTACATAAAGACCTGTAGACATACAGTATTACAAGGCTGAGAGGCTTGAAAAGCAACTATTGACTACAATATGGGCCGTATTCCTCTCCTGCCTTGATTAGCAATATCAAAATACTCTAGGCCTACATAATAACTTAGATGCTGTAACTATGAACATACTACCAGTCTACCACATGTGCTCACATGCACAATCATGAATAAAAACAAGTACTGTACCTGTGGCACAGTGCCCTTTGACGCCCCTAGTGACTTGGTTCCTTGGGGTTTTGCCTGGCACATGCACCGTCCCTGAAAATATAGAAGAAGAAGGAAGAATCAGACATACAGGAGGGACTGGCAGCATGACTTGGCCCTAATGACATCATCATTTCAACAAATAACAGATTATAACTACCATCCACTGCTGAGGAGGAGGAGGGAAGAGGGAGCTCTCTCTCTCTCTCTCTCTCTCTCACTCACACACACACACACACACACACACACACACACACACACACACACACACACACACACACACACACACACACACACACACACACACACACACTGAGCTGACTAAATGTAATGTGGTTCGCTGTCCAAACATTTTACTCCATACTGCTTGCATAGCAGAGCCATGAGGCCCATTGGGCATAGCAGTGGGCATGGTTTACTGGTGCAACAAAAAAATAATCTGCCATTAATTTGCCATAGAGATTTACAATAATATTTATATAAATTATGTTAAGCCTAGAATCATGCCATCCAGGATCCTGGTGAATAATGCCCATAAAAGCTTTGATTCTGTAAAAAAATAAAATAAAAAATAATAATAATAATACAAATTAAAACAGCTATATAAAGTGCACTTTATTAAATGTAGTATATAATATAATTAAATATTCCACTGAATCAAATGTTGTATAGTCATGATTCACGTGGATCCAGGATGGCTTGATTCTAGGCTTAAAATAATTTATATAAATAATTTTGTAAATCTGAATGGCTGATTTTTTTTGTGGCTCCAGTAAACCACTCCCACTACTTCTATATAGTGTATGAGTTTATCTCCTGAGGCAGCCCCGCCTGGGGATCAAACCCCGACCTCCCAGTCTCAGGCTGGACATCACTCTAACCTCAAGGCCACTGGGCCTGTTACCTGTCACCCTGGCTACACCATAATGACATCATGACACCACACAAATGGCCATCACATCCAGACAGACAAAAGACAACTAGACTAGACACTTACTAGTTCACATACTATGTTGAAAAAAAAAACAGCCAGCACTCAAAAATAAATATGTGAGTTCATTTGTTTATTTGGCTAAACCCAGGAAAGCAACGGGTCCACGTTTCAACCTTCCTCAGCTGAAGAAGACCGAGTTTGCACACGTCCACGTCATAGAAGATATTTCAAGATATGTGTCTCTGCTGCATGTTTTCTTTCAGAATTTAGTTTTTGATCCAACATTATAACTGAAAGTGTCTTTACCTTACAACTTTTTATGGTGACTTTGTGATTTTGTGTGTTACTGTGTACCTTGATCTGGTGCAGCCTCCTGTGAGCTGGAGTCTTGCTCTCTGAGACTGTCTGCTGTTTTGTTGACGTAGACAGCACTCTGCTCGCCTTTCTCCTCCTGACCCTCCTCTCTTACTCCTCCAAAGTACATCCCTGTCTTTGATAAGAATGACACAAAATTAGTACAAGTAAATGTTAATTCTGTAGATAATATGCATTAAGGCATGACAATATAACGTGCTATATTCATAAATATGTAAAAACAAATGTTATCTTACTTTTCCCAATATCAGTCCTACATTGGTCTTCAGCGGTGCATTATAGACAGAGCTGGTGTCTGTTGTAGTCTGTCTGTCGAACTCACCCAAGCACGTACGTTTGGAAAATGTGCGCACGTACACACACAACCAATAGACTCTTTACTGCAGAAACATGAGGTGTAAACAGGTTTATATCTGTCATCTGTGGCAAATGTCTGGGTGGGGAAAGTGAATGGAAAGTTCTCTGCACCTCCCTCAACCACTGCTGTAGAGACTATCGATCAAGTTAATCTATATGAGTTAGCAAAAAAGTGTTCTTTATAGTCATTATACTGTGGTATTTCAGATGCTAATAACTTGAAATGTATGATGTTTATTGACACAAATAATAATCTGAAAATCAGTTTGTGGTCAATAATGCCTCGTTTGCACTTTCTTCTCATCACAGGAAACAGAGTGTGTTTTAACCCACCACACTTTCCTCTTCCTGTCTCCTTTCATGTTCGCTGTGGTAAAGATAGCTGTGCTGTTTCTATCATTGCACATAACACCAGTACTGGCCGCACTGCACTGGTTAACAGTAACTTTTAGAATAGATTTTAAAGTGTTATTATTCACTTAATGTCCAATATTTATGTGACCTGCTGGAACGCCATGTGCCTGTCCAGCACCTGAGGTCCTCAGACTTGGCACTAGGTTCCGTGGTCAAATAGAGTGACGAAAGGTAACAGGGCCTTTGCCGTGTGGGTCCTGACACTATGGAACAGTCTTCCTGTAGACCTCAGGTTTTCCGTCTCCATAACTATTTTTAAATCTAAATTTAAATCTAAACACTTTTTTAGAAAAGCCTTCTTAACCCCTTAACGTCCCCTTTTTATTAATACTGTTGTTGTGTGCTGTTTTTAATTTTACATTTTTGCTGTAATTTGTATGATATGTTTCACTATTTGTTATAATTTTTATCATGTTGTTAAGCACTTTGTAACATTGCTTAAAAAGGTATATATAAAGATATGAATAAAGTTTATTATTATATTATTATTATTATTACCCTTATTATTATTATTACCCTTATTAAATATATAAATAGTGTTTTGATGATCCTTCCTTGTATTTTAGTTGTAATCATACTGTACATAACTTGTGTTATCATTTTAAATTCCTATCAGTGTGGTAAATGTATGCCATTGTGTATCCATTCATCTGCACAGGGAGTGGATCTTCTAGAGTAGACCAAGCTTTATTAAATTAATAACACAGGATCTTTTTTTTTCTTTTCTTTTTTGGATGGTGTACAGGTATAGGTCCTCCAACTTTGAGAATACATGTTAGAATAGACTCGACCCAAGCTCATAAGAATACATTCATCATCCTTTAACTGGCTATTTAAAATGATATTTCCATTCCAAACATGTTACGACACAATTGGCTCTTAACGTAAAAGAGTTAATTGATGGTGAAAAGGTTACATTTGTCCTTAAGCAAAATAAATAGCATTGCCGTCTATGTTGTTGTCTATTTATAATGTCATTACGTTTACAGCCCTGGAAAGAAATGTATAGAAAGGACATGCCTGTCATAGAAATTCTGTGTTTCTGTGTTTAACACTGAAGTAGAAAGAATAACTCTGTGGAGCATACTTAGGCCTATTCCTTGCTCTAAAGAGGCATTAAGCATCTGATTCCAATTTGGGATTGATTGGATGTTGCAGGTTCGTTTTTTTTTTTTTTTTCTTTTTTTGTATTCTGGAAGCCAATTGCAGGCAAAAAGGATGGAATAGAAAACATTCATTTTCACATTTGTACCACATTTTGTGAAAAGGTCACGACTGCAACAGTGTCATTTGTAGCATTTGTGGTGCCCTCTATGGGTGCAAGTGAAATGGCTTTTGTGTCAGCATTGTGTAGATTGGATGCTGCATTCATAGTTTTGAGCATATCTCTTGTAGGCCCCCATCACAAACTTTGGAAGGTAATTATAGGCAATTGGAATGGAAGATGAAACAATTTACCGTGCATGTTTATCAAATGACTCAAGAGATAATGATATATGATATGATATAGTACTTTATTGTCAGTTCACACTGAAATGTGTCTTGCGACACAGCAGCCATGTATGCAAAACATATATACAAACATTTGACACAATGGAACAAAAAACAAACAGTGTTACAAACACAAGGATAATACAGACAAGAGCAACGTCCACCGCCTAGCCTACAGTACCTATATGGCTAAGCTCCTGATTAAGCCTTAAAGTCGACTGATGGACAAAGGACCTCTTTAGTCGTGTAGAGATTTATGTGAGTTTTGGACAAAATCTGTAGTTGCGTCAATTGTTTTTCTTTTTGCAATATACATGATAGAGTAGGCCTACATAACATTTCTCCATTATCCATCCATGTGCCAGTAGTAATATCTTGTTTATCTCATCTCACAGATCCAGTATATTTTAAATGAACATAACGTATTACTCCACTTCCCATCTTCAGAGTATTTGGGCCAGTATTCTGCACAGTTCCAGTTTGTATTGTTATCAGGTCGTCCACTGGCCCAATACCTGCAGAGAAAACAGCTTAATGTATTTTAACCACTTCCACTCAGTCAGTCACATACAGTGACTTTGATAGAATTACAACAGTATAAAAACTAAAACTAAACAAAAACTAAAGGAACATTCTCACTGTGTTGTCAAAGGTGTTCCGTCCACCCATGACCAATTTCCATCAGTCCTGTTCAGACCCATCCATGATTCAGACACAGGGTTCAAACCTCGGATGAATTCCTGATAATTTGTACAAGATTGAACCACAGTTAATTTTATCATTTAATATAGGCCTCCTCAGATTTTCACTATAATCAAATAATTACACACACACACACACACACACACACACACACACACACACACACACACACACACGCACGCACGCACGCACGCACGCACGCACGCACACACACACACACAGACACACACACACACACACACACACACACACACACACACACACACACACACACACACACTAACCTGTTCTTCTTTGCTGTTAACGATAACCAGATCTGCCCCTGTCTCCAGACAGTGCTCTCTACTTTCCTTCCAGGTTTTCTTTTCAGTAGATGTGTAATAACAGCTGCATCCAAACATCTTCCATCCAATGGGACACGACTTGACTAAAAGATCAAACAAATGTTTTACTGATGGATTTTCATTGTACTGATACATGCTAATTGATCAATTCTAGGACAAAAAAAATAGTACAAATTCCAGGGTAAGAAATGACTTGAGAAATCTTAGCAGAATGCTGTGATTTAGGTCTACTATCAATCATATAATCTACAGAAGTGTCCCTTTCAGCCCTGTTTATTCAGCTCGCTGTATCTCTGCAAGACATCACTCTATAGGCCTAAGCCATATATCCACTACTGGTGGGTGAAACTGCACAACCAATATGTCAATGTGTAGCTATCATTCCCTGCTTTGACATGAAAATAAGAACTAGCAGTTTGTTGTGCTTGGTCACATTTGCCCTAAAATAAAGGATAGAATAAGGACATTTGACTATGTATGTGTGTGCCCGCAAGAGAAAGAGAGAGAGATAGAGCAGGGAGGAGAGACACTTGCAGGCTCTATACAAACACGTTTTGTGACACTCATGTATTCAATCAATCAATCAATCAATCAATCAATCAATTCACCTTCTAACTGTTTTATCTTCAGGATCAGGTTGGCGTTGTTCATCTGCAACTCATTTCTCTCCAAGGTCAGATTGTCACATCTTGCCTGTAGCTTCTTATTGGTGTGATTATCTGCAAAGGGTAGACATTAGGATGATAAACATAGTTGTCACTGTTCCTGATCAGGTCAAGCATCCGTGAGGAAAAATAGTTTGGAGAAGAAGAACATTCAATGCTATTATTCTTGTTTAGAAATGATACAAAAAGAAAACCGTCCCATTCCCTGCATGAGTCGTGGGATAGTTTAGTGACATTTAATACTCACAGTGCACGGCCAGACCTATGATCACACCCAGCAGCATAAGACACACAGCAACAACTATGAGTGTCCTTCTCACTGTTTTAGAGCACTGCCCTGAAACACAAAGTACAGATACTAGGTGTGAAGTAGAGTAGACCAGGTCCGTCATCATCCAAATCTACATGCATATGTGCATAAACACATTATTTTCTCTGATTTCTTTTACCTGTACCTGCCCAACACCCACATGGATATATAACTTAATATAATTTCGTAAAAAATGCATTACTTTGAGACTTTGAGAATGATTTGATTTCAATTTTTTTTATTTTAATTGATTTTAAATATTTTATTTTTCAGTACTGCTCTCCCCAGCCCAGATAAGGAGCTCCCACATGTTGTGAAAGCAGTAGATGTGCCTGGCAAACATATTCACATGGGGACAAAATGCAGTCAGGCATTGACACTAAGGGTTGCCCACCTGCCCCTGGCCACCTGATACCTACATGTACATTATCATCCCTTAGTATGGGTCTGTTATCACCATTAATATATTATAACCGGTCAACCAGTCTCCTGGTAGCCAGTAGACAGATGAGACTACTGAGCCTTAGGACATACTAGACTTGGTGGATTTGCGCTGTAATAAAATCTGATTGTCTGTCTCATCATCTTTGTCGAGTCTGACAAGGCTTAAACAACTGTAGATATCTTACAAGGATGAGCGTAATGAAATAGTAACTATGTTCTATAGTATATCTTGCCTTCGATTCGATTATACGAAGTTAGCAAAATGTGATCTTGTCTATCCTGCTGCAAAAAAGCAATGAGGAAGTACAGCACACACACACGCACGCACGCACGCACGCACGCACGCACGCACGCACGCACGCACGCACGCACGCACGCACGCACACACACACACACACACACACACACTGCAAGAAGAGATCATTTAGTGATAAAAGATGGAGAACACCATACCAACATCATAGCATAGCACAACATAGCATAGTGTGTGTGTGTGTGTGTGTGTGTGTGTGTGTGTGCGTGCGTGCGTGCGTGCGTGCGTGCGAGTGAGCGAGTGCGTGCCTGCCTGCCTGCCTGCCTGCGTGCGTGCCTGCATGCGTGCATATGCGTGTCAGACTAGGCTATAGTAATTCTATTGAGACCACCGGACATTATTATTTTGTCAATGTTCTTCTTCATAAGAGCCACAGGTAGGCTATCGGACAGGCTGAAAATAATAATACAAATAAAACCCTGCTTCCCTCTGCATGGTAAAAAGGAATTAATACCCAATGCAAAAATAAATGATAACCTGTACAATTATACTAACATGTGAACAGAAATGAATGTTCACTCAAAATAAGAGTAAACTAAAAGCTACAATAATCTGAATTGGGGATTACTGTATGCAGTGCTGGATTTCACATGTCAGGTTCACTAATAACACCTTCCTGCCGAGTGTCAGTGAGAAAACTGCTGAAGTTACATAAACCACATCCTGATGAAAAGATAAAGATGAAGATGAGAGTTGATGTGTCAAAAACCGAGAAGAAAAATACCCTGCGGTACCAGGGGAGGGGAGGGGAGGATCGTCCACATTCTACGGTCATTAATTCAGCTTTTCGGTACTGCCGAGATTTCAGCTTTTGTCTCCCCTTAAAAGTGGAGTATACACCGGCCCTTACTCTCTAGCATCATTGTTTAATCATTCCTGTACTATTTTCAAACTGTTAATATTCAATCAATCAATTAATGAGAGGCTTGAAAAGCAACTATTGACTACAATTAGCAACAATGTTGTGTATTCCTCTCATTGATAAATGATATCAAAATACATTATGAGGTGTATTGATGTCTACCTGTTGGTTGTAACAGAGATCAAACGTAATTATTCCACAATAAAAAAAAGATTCTAACCTGTACAATTATTTATTAACATGTGGACAGAGATAAAACATGATGAATGAAAATAAAAAGCAGTTAATATAAACATAACAGTTTCTATGAAACACATGTCTATAATGCACTATTTTATGCTTATTATAACATGTTATAATCTTTGTTCTAAGCACAATAATATTTATAATTCTTCATAAAAAATATAAAACATTATATACTCATGACTTATGGGTCAAGGATCATAATCATTATCTATATCATAGCTGTATATACATCATGCATTTTAGTCACTATAAGTTGGGCACTTAAGTAAAGTAATGACATTTATTGAGGTGTAGGTGAATGCTATTTTTACCACTTTATACTTTTATTACAGCTATACTATTTAATTACAACTATGATAATTATAATACTCTATGATTGTTGCAAAAGGGAATCCACCATTTACAAAGTATTACCTGATCTAATAACTTGCAATGCTTTATAATGTGTTGTGATTATTGTCCTGCTGCCAGAAAGAAAATGATTAATGTCTAATGTTATTTACATTGATCCTAGCCGGAACACAAAATAATCATGTTCTGAAAATGCACACAGCCCACCTCTCTGACCACTTAACATAGTGGGTTGGGGCAACATTGGTAGTTAAGTAGCCTATACCATTCCCACTGAGCACAGAAATAAAATGAATGAATATTATACAAGATTTTTGTTGTTATACTTATAGTGCTCTATGTGAATGGCCCTTTACACAGCATTGTTTTGCAGGCTGTTGTCTCAGTCATTGCTATAACAGTTAATATGAAGAAGAATAGCTACTTTTATTATTGACTTTCAAAACAAACAATGCCATTTTTAAGGAGCCCCAATAAAATATTTGAAGAACAATTCAATTTACACTGGTGGGCCAGGCCAAAGTGTGCTTCTATCTTGCCAGTTGCCAGCGCTGAAGTGAGCAGCAAGAGCCGTTGACGTCCGCCTCCAGGCTGAAAGAACATCCAGGCTGAAAGAAACATCACTTCTCACAGATCCTGGCTTTTGCACCATCTCTACTATTTCTCCATTTTCCATCATAGATGTATGCATAGTTCCAGTCTTTACGCTTATCAGGAAATCCCATTGCCCAGTACCTGCAGAGTAAACAACATAAAGTAGGCTATTATTAATCCCTTCCACTCAGTCGCTCACAATGAATTTGATAGATTTACAATAGGAGAGTCTAAAATGTCTCACTGTGTTGTCGATGGAGTTCCATCCAGCCATGTCCAGTTTCCTCCACCAGTCCTTGCCAGACCAATCCATGGTGCTCCCTCAAGACTCAAGATGAATTCCTGATAATTTGTCAATGGTCAATCCATAGTTAATCACTTATAATAGATTCAGGTTTAACGACAACATTATGTCACATATCTGTGGGGATAATGCCTGGATGGACAGACGCGTGCGCACACGCGCGCACGCACACACACACACACACACACACACACACACACACACACACACACACACACACACACACACACACACACACACACACACACACACACACACACACACACACTAACCTGTTCTTCTTTACTGTTAATGATGACCAGATCTGCTCCTGCCTTGAGACATTCTTTTCTACTTTCCTCCCAAGTTTTCCATTCACTATAACTTAGAGGAGATCTGTAATAACAGCTGCATCCAAACCTCTTCCATCCATCGGGACATGACTTGACTAAAACACAAAACAGTTTTACTGATTTTCAATGCACTGATAATAAACTCCTGACAATTATTACAATTAATATATATTTATTAAATAATTAATAGTACACTAATATTAAAAAAGTGTGTAATCTCTCTCACCTGCACTCTCTCTCCTAAACTGGTTTACTTCACTTTGTAACTGATTTCTCTCCATTGTAATGTTGTGATATCGCTCCAGGGTGAGGTTGTTATTGGCTGCAATATCTGCAAGGAGTAACACATAATTAATAATACACTAATATATTCCTTTAAAGAGAGAGAGTGAGAGAGAGAGAGAGAGAGAGAGAGAGAGAGAGAGAGAGAGGGGGGGGGGAGTGTAATATCTCACCTGCACTCTCTCTCCTAAGCTGGTTTACTTCACTTTGTAACTGATTTCTCTCGTTCTGATATCGCTCCAGAGTCAGGTTGTTATTGGCTGCAATATCTGCAAGGAGTAACAAATAATTAATAATACACTAATATATATATTTTTTTTTAAAGGAAAAAAACGGTGTAATCTCTCTCACCTGCACTCTCTCTCCTAAGCTGGTATATTTCACTTTGTGACTGATTTCTCTCCATTGTAAAGTTCTTATAGTTGATCTCAAATTGCTTTCGCTCCAGGGTCAGGTTGTTATTGGCTGCAATATCTGCAAGGAGTAACATGATGATGATGATGATGATGATGAACACAGTTGTTGCTACTGTTCATGATAGCTTTGAGAAGAAGAAAACTAAATGTAATTATTCCTTTTTACATGCATAACGTGTTAACACCACTTTCTTCATTGCAGTTGCAGATGTAAACAAAATCCCTGAGAAAATTGTGACAGCCCTGCCCCTCTGCCTCACCGTTGGCTAGCTGACAGCCTTAGTGATTAGTGCAGTGGAACTGAGTGCAGCTGAGTGAGGGGTTTCAGGAAAGAAGGCTATACAGTATAAGGACCTCTCCTTCCAACTTTCCCCTCTGTTATTCCTCCCGTGAAGCAGGTTGTGCTTGGGCTGCCATCTAACCTGTTCGGGGCCAGGGGCGTCACAAGGGGTAGGAAAGTGGGACTGAGTTACCAGGGCCCAAGGTGGAGGGGCCCTAGTAACTTTAGCTATTGAAAAATAGCAGATATACAAGCTCACAGCGTGGCACCGAGTGCCGCACTGCGAGCTTGTAGATCTGCTATTTTTGAAAAGTCGTGAAAATGTGTGCAAATCTTTGAATATGTATTTTTTAAGAGAACATTTGTAACTAAAATTTTGCTTCCGGGGTGGTCCCTGGAACTAAATATTTTGAGATGGTGGTCCGTGGCCAAATTCATATCATTTTGGGGGTCCTTCACATGAAAGGGCCCAGAATTTGGTGTGACGCTCCTGTTCGGGGCCCTAGCCCTTTTTTGTTTAGGTTGCCTTACACCTTTTTAACACTTCACACAGCACATTCCATACATGCATACACTGCAGACATGACGGATTACCTCATAACCAGTTTATGTTTTGATTATTGCCTTTCTTTTAATTCAGTAACATAAAAATAAGTGTTTGACTTGTGTGTGGACTCCCTTGTCTGGCCATGTATTTCCTAGTGCATGACAAAGTGATGTGGTTGTTTATGTTTAGTGACATGGAATACTCACAGTGCACGGCCAGGCCTATGATCACAGCCAGCTGCATGAGATACATCATCCCCAGACACACAGCAACTCTGAAAGTTCTCTGTGTTTTAGAGCGCTTTCCTGCAACACAAAGTACAGCTATACTCTACTGGGTGTGCAGTACAGCAGATTGGGTCTGACGTCATAATAATCCCCCCAAACAAATACTTTTCTCCTTCATAGACCCACATCCTCCCAGCACCTGCATGGAGATAACTTAAACTTTCATACAGAATATGCACTACTGTGAGAAGCAGAAATGGAAATATCTCCCACTCTCCATTTGAGAACACAATGGAGGCACCTGGAAAACATGTGCAAATCACACTTGAAAGTGAAATAACATAAAGGACCACAGTTTGAAAAAAGCTTCTTGGCCTAAGGGTGGTGCCATATTCACCAGGGGTCAGCATTTGGGGAACATGCGGTGAACTTAATGGCAGTCCATCCATTAGTATTGGATATATGTTCTCTTTTTTTTAGAACCAAAGTGTTGGATGGATGCACATATGGAACATACAGCCATCCTTGGAACAGTTGTAACAAAGGACTTAATGATACAATGGTAAATGGTGCATTTATATAGCGCCTTTATCCAAGGTGCTTTACAGAGTCTAGAGATTGTGCATTACATTCACCCATTAACACACACATTCGGAGGTTCAGAGACTTGCTCAAGGACTAAACACTAACTCTGAGGGAGCCTGGGATAGTGGGATACGCTTCGAAACTTTGTCACACTCACCCCAAATGTGTCTTCCTGCTGTGTTCTCCCTCATGTCCTCCTGTGGTCCAGAGATGACGTCACTGCTTCTGAAGTCACCCACATTCTCATAGATGTGCACCTCTCCCTCCTCCAACTGTCCTATGTCCTCATTGTCCCCTCTCTCTCCATCTTGCGGTCTCACATGCCTCTGTCCACTGTCCTCAGCCTCATCTCTCTGTCCACTTTCTCCATCTCTCTCCCTCACATAATTTGTCAAGTTTGGCACAGAATAAATAACTGTAGACATCTTACAAGGACGAGCGGCTTGAAAAGTATCTATTGACTACAAATAGTGACTACTGTATGTATATTCCTTTCCTGTCTTGGCTAAGTATATCAAAATACATTAATTATAACTGGATAACTATTAATAATTAAATAAAATATACTAAGTTAGTTGCCTGCCTGTGGTTGGTTGGGCGTAAAACTCAAACTGTATAGCAATGAGGAAATGTAAGACGTAAACACACACACACACACACACACACACACACACACACACACACACACACACACACACACACACACACACACACACACACACACACACACACACACACAGGTGCGTCAGTGAGACTACTGACGTTCAAGAGAAGCCACATCCTGATATAGAGATAAGATGTAGATGTAGAGGGGGTTAGTTTTAAAAAAGTGTTAAAAATACAGACATGTCCTGACACAGAAGTCGGGACATCATCAGTGGAGTCCAGTTCAGACACATGTGTGACTAAATCATCTGGAGGCAGATATGGATCAAATAGTTGTTCTTGTTATTATTATTACAGGCTGTAAACGTGTATGGCTGCCCTCCACAGGCAAGGGCTTGTACCTGCATAACAAACAGCAGGCCGAGGCAGACCTCCCGCCCACACACATCTTACAAGGATCAGAGGCTTGAAAGGAAACTCCTGTTTATAATAGTATTGTATATTCCTCTCCTAGATTAGCTCTACCAAAATACGATCACGTCTGTCTTTGGCTGGTCGGGCACAAAACTGTACCAATGACGAAGTATGAGATGGACATCCACACACACACACGCACGCACACACACGCACGCACGCACGCACGCACGCACGCACGCACGCACGCACGCACGCACGCACGCACACACACACACACACACACACACACACACACACACACACACACACACACACACACACACACACACACACACACACACGTCAGAGCTGATGTTAGAGAGAAACCACATCCTGATGACAAGATAAGGTCAAATGTCAAAAATAACATCAGGTTACGTTAATACAACTTTGTGTAAGTATGTGCGTACGTGCGCAAGTGCTTGCGTGTATCTGTGTGTGAGCATGCGTACGTGAGGGCATGCATTTGAGGTTATTAAAGGGATAGTCCACCTCATTCTTTTTTTTTTAAACATCAGTGTTCTCACGAGGTAACCTTTGATGTCTGTCTGTCTGTCTGTCTGTCTGTCTGTCTGTCTGTCTGTCTGTCTGTCTGTCTGTCTGTCTGCCTGCCTGCCTGCCTGCCCGTCTGTCTGTCTGTCTTCACACTTCACAACAATGGTGAGTGTGCTAGTAAGGACCCAAGGTTGTGAAGCTGATCAGATGAGTAGTTCTTCAGAACTGGTCAGCTCCATACCGGAAAGGAAAGACAGCCACATACATACAGAATCCTCACGTCTATAGACAAAGCAGTATACCCCTTGTATATCTATCTACACATGAGGATTCTGTATGTATGTGGCTGTCTTTCCTTCACCTATCTCCAGAACCGTTCATCTGTTTGACACCAAAGGATGTACAAACCAGGGTCAAGTCGTGCTCCGAGCGGCGACCACACCCTGGCTTGTAACACTAACTGTACTCATGTAAAAGTAGGCTATATGCAGTATAATGACATCAGGACAGTGAAGGTATCTGGGCTGTAGGCTACATAGTGCAGTTATTTGATAGATTTACTTAAACAGAAGATGAATACATGAATCACACAACTAGTACACAAAATTTTAACACCTAATGGTTGTTTTTCCGTGCATGGCTGTGGGTGAGGCAACCTGTTCTCTCACAGTCAGTCACACTTTGTATATTCTTGTTTGCACTACTAGTCCAGAGGAATGAAAAGGGTTATTCACTTTATCATAAAAGGTATCATTTGGTACACTTGGTACCAAATGATAACCCTAACCCATTTTCACAAAAACACCTTGTGGCGACAGGGACGTATTATAGCTTGTGCCCAGGGGCCCTGGAGCCAAAGGGGCCATGGCACAGCCATCTGAACATTTACTTTTTTGATTAGTCAGTCAGAGACCCCTGGGTCCGTTTCATCTGAGGACATGATCCACTTCCAACGAAGATTTACAAATAAAAACATGTGTTGTCTAATCACATTAAACATTTCCAATTGTGCAAAAATAAAAATATACTCTTATTTTGAAAGGCTCCTAATTTACTATATATTAAGATTTATTTTTTCAAGTGGTTAACATTTTCTCCTAATGAATTGCCCAAGATAGTTTAAAGTAGTTAAAGGTTAAGACCGCTTTGGTAGAGGTTTGGGTTGTGTAGTTACCTTGCCATGATGTGATTCCAAAGGTGGGCAAGAAATCTAAAATAATCTCTCCATTGACTAGAAATTGACAATTCAAAATATACTCCTCATTGACTTATACTGTAGCTCCAGGAGAGTCTGGAGGAGCTCTTTTAGCCGGTTACACCTGTAAACAAACTCATACAAAACTGATTCAGACAGTATAGAACATCACCAAACCTTTTTATTCAGACTTTTATTCATACTTAAAGTTATACCATGTAACTTTTTTTATAAAACAAATCTTAAAATTGTCCTAACTGTTAAATCGCTAAAGTTTTAGAACCCCCACTCTGTTATTTTCAGCTTCTGAAGCCTTCTCTTTACATGTTTTCTACTTAGCCGCGACAGGGGCGGGATTTCCCGGCAAAATGACGTCATCTGCATCATCTGTATACGTTGTGTATACGTTGGCCAATCACATCGCAGATCATACACACATGATACACTACCGGCCAATCCACAGCTTATCTGCAGTGTCTTCAGGAAATAGCTTCCCTCAGCTACAGTGTTTACCATGGTGAAGGATTCTTAACCTCTTAATCCCCAAATCCTGCTCAGAAAATTACGTTCTACCACTCTAGGGAATCGTATCGTCGCGGTGGTTTGCGGTGCCGCTCCGGTGGTCCGCGGCGGTGGTCCGCGGCGACTCCGGGCGAAAATGGCCGTAAAAAGCAATACCGCGACTGACCACTAGTTTAGTAACTTACACAGTATAGCTTTAAAGAACATTAAATGCATACTTAAGGAGCATTAAATGCATACTTAAAAAACATTAAATGCATATTTAAAGAGCATTAAATGCATACTCAACGATCATTAACACATGGCCTGCTAAGGTTTATAACATTTATAGCTGTTGCTGCTGCCACCATTGACTTACGCTTTGTTTTGACGTGCCTCGCAAGCTTCGTGCGTGTGCACGTGCGTGTCCAGAGAAGATTGAGTAGGATAATCCATTTGTTTACAAACGCTCGCGAAACTAAAATCCAAAAATCGCGGTAAAATCGCGGTAAAGTGTCGCCGTGAAAACAATCAGCTCTCTGCTTCCATGGGGCTGTTTTCACTTCATTCTTGGATAAAGCCGTTCTTATGTTTCAAAGTAGAATCTAAAGCAATGTTAAATCCTTCCGTGATGTCTTCCCTAGAGGGGCTGCCTGCACTGACTGAGTGACGTAATGGACTCAGGTCATGCAAAGGGCAGCTGCAGTCTCAAAAGTTAACTGTTTGTTGCCTCGTCTGTCGACGATATAACTTCCTGTGGCAGGGGGACACCTAGTGGCCATAACTCGTCCCTGAACGAGTTTGGCTCCCCAAGTGTTAAATGAATACATAAAAAGCATTAAATGTGTACTTAAAAACATTAAATGCATACTCAAAGAACATTACATCCGTACTTAAAGAACATTAAATGAATACTTAAAAAAAAACATTAAATGTGTACTTAAAGAACTTTAAATGCATAGTTATGGTAGAAGAGTATCTACTTTTCTTAACAGAGAAAGAACAGAGAAGAAGCATCACTTCTCACAGATTATGTTTTTCCTACCACTAGTACATAACTTATTAACCCATTCTCCATTCTCGTGTCTGTAAGCTACACAGTTCATGTATTTGTTTTTATCAGGCCATCCACTGGCCCAGTACCTGCAGAGAAAACAAAAACATGTATTTTAATCACATCCACTCAGTCACTCACATACAGTAACTTTGATAGAATTACAATAGAAAAGCTTGTAAAATGTCTCACTGTGGTGTTGTCAGTGGTGTTCCATCCACCCACATCCAATTTCTATCAGTCCTTTTCAGACCAATCCAAGATCGATCAACCCATAGGGATGCACCATCACCATCACTTGTCAATCCTCTGATGAATTCCTAATCAATTGTATATGATTGATTACACTGCAAGTAATAGTCTATGTGCAATACATTCACTATGTTTATTGCAACCGAAGGACGCAGTTTACTATGAGAGACAGCACATCATGCCCGTTTCCGTGTACGCTTTTTTATGGTCTATGGGTTTGCCGTTCTGACATCATGTTGACTCTCATGCTCTGACATCACTGTGATGTCAGGGGAACCAAATCCCCTTTATGCCCATATATGGAGATCCCTGTGATGCCAGGGGAATCAATTCTCTTATATGCCCATATATGGAGATATGGAGTTCCCTGTGTTGCCAGGGGAACCCTATCCCTTTTATGCCCATATATGGAGATCCCTGATGTCGTCAATATTAAGCCCATATCTGTGAATATCTAAAGCCCATTTTCCACTGGCCCAACTCCACACCACTCCACACCACACCGCCCACTTGTGCCAGGTTTTCCACTACAAGGACCTGGGTAGAGTGGTGTGAAAGTGGTACTAAACAGGGTACTAAAAAGTATCCACTCTAGAGTAGGTCTGAGCTAGGCCAAACAGGGCCAGACACTTCATAATGACTGATCACTCACTGACTTTTCATTTAGACCACCAGGATATAGTTGTAATACATGATAATAGATTCCATTGTGTTATAACCACTATTATAATCTATTATCGTGTATTTTAATTATCATAGTAATACATTAATACTTTATAATGTATTATAATCACAGTTATAATCCATTACAGTGCATTATAATTAGGATAGTTATAATACAAATTTATATTGTATTATAATCACAGTTAAAAGGGTCAATTTGTTTCTTACCGATAGGGGTACTTTTTTGTAATGGAAAATGTAGATATTTTTATGTGGTGCGGTGTGGTGTGGTGTAGTGTGGTGTGGTGTGGTGCTAAAACTGCAGTCGAAAAGGGGCTTAAGGGTACCGGGAGTCTACATATATGGATAACTGGTCCTGGTATACATCACTGGCCAGATGGCCAAGACATGGCGCGACCTCTGGTTACTTACTGGTTATTATGTTATGTTTATCATTATGTTCACTATAATCACAGTATTGCAGCTACTGTACAGTATGTGGATGACTGACACCTGGACATCTAGACACATGCACATCTGGACACAGGCATGCACGCACTAACCTGTTCTTCTTTACTGTTAATGATCACCAGATCTGCTCCTTTCTTCAGACAAAGCTCTCTACTTTCCTCCCAAGTGTGCTTTTCAGAAGGTCTGTAATAACAGCTGCATCCAAACTTCTTCCATCCACTGGGGCACCATGACTTGACTAAAACATCAAACAACAGTTTTACTGATGGATTCCTTTTAGCGTATAATGGTTTGTACCTTTCTTTTTAACATTGTTTGGCCAGTTAACAGTTTCTGACATTCCCAGTCCCCCTAAAATAGTAATAAGCCAACAATTGTTGGCCTGACCACACCTCATTTTAAGATCAACACCCCCATGGTGTTGTCTCTTAAAACAAGCAAGCTTGCTTTCAGCCAAGAGGCTTGCTAGAGGCGTGAAACCATGCTTCCATAGGGAATTAATTGGACGACACCCTCCCCCCATCCCCCAAGGACAGGGCAGGTGCTTCAACTGTGTGGAGGAAGCCTATGGAAGTCACATGTTTTGAAGAAGCAAGCTTAATTGCCTCTAGGCCGAATTACACATTAGAAGCACCTGTCCAATCTAGAGGCAAGCTAGAGGCAAAAAGACATGTGACTTCCATAGGGAAAGAATTGGACGGTGCTCTTCCCCACTCCACCTCCAAGGTAATACATGGAGCTTTTGCCTTGACTGTCTGAGTGCGCCCCAAGCAAGATAGAAGCAAACTAGAGCCAAAGCCAAGCTTGCAAAACATGTGATTTCCATAGGGAATGAATTGGACAATGCTTCCCCCCCCCGCCTCCCACAAGGGCACGTTAGAGGCTCGTGCTTCCAATGTCTGTCGGAGGCCTAAGGGTTAGTTAATATGTATTTGTCACAGAATCTGAAATATGTAGTGTCAAGCCCCCATACAAGTGTTGTGTCCATTTGTGTTGTTAAAATGTTTCAAAAATATTCAATTATGTTAAATTTTTTCCCAACATTCTTTTAGATTAGCAGATCTACAAGCTCATGACGTGTCATGATGTGACACATTGTGAGCTTGTTTCTCTGCTATTTTCAAATAGCCGATGTGCAGTCTGCAGTGTCTCTCTGCCTTAACTGACGTTTTAACTTATCTCTCTCCACGGTCAGACTGTTGTTTATGGTTTGAAGCTGGATTATTAACTCTTCTTTCTCCAGGGTCAGACTGTTGTTTATGGTTTGAAGCTGGATTATTAACTCTTCTCTCTCCAGGGTCAGACTGTTGTTTATGGTTTGAAGCTGGAATATTAACTCTTCTTTCTCCAGGGTCAGACTGTTGTTTATGGTTTGAAGCTGGATTATTAACTCTTCTCTCTCCAGGGTCAGACTGTTGTTTATGGTTTGAAGCTGGATTATTAACTCTTCTCTCTCCAGGGTCAGACTGTTGTTTATGGTTTGAAGCTGGAATATTAATTCATCTCTCTCCAGGGTCAAGTTGTTGACTCTGGTTTGAAACTGAGTCAGGTGCGTGTGTAACTGGACATTGGCTGAATTGTCTGCAAAGAATACAATGGTGAGTGAATTAGCTTTGACAAGATGACACCTTTTTTCATGTGAATTTATTAACACATCTTTCTTCCACATACTGTTGCATACTTGCGAGCAATAATACGCTAATACATAATTCACAAAAAGCCTCTAACAACAAACATTTCACAACAAGGAGAAGTCACATGAATGTTTGGGATAATGCTGTGCTGACCTTTGAAATTGCTTCAGCTAAAAATGCCTGGCAACAAGATCCATGAGTGAGTGATGAGGGAGTATTGTGATATGGAATACTCACTGTGCACGGTCAGTCCTATGATCACACCCAGCAGCATAAGACACATCATCCCCAGACACACAGCAACTAAGAGAGTTCTTCTCACTGTTTTAAAGCTCTGTCCTGAAACACAAAGTACAGATACTAGGGCCCTCATTTATCAAAGTGGTGTTGACCAAACAATGGTCGTACACCGAGATCACCGCAATTGTCGGCATTTATCATTCTATCACGACTTTGACTTGAGCGTACTGTACGCTGAGTACGCTGATGATCTGGACAACAATTCACTATTTTGCCAACCTCACCCTGAGTGTGTCTTCCTGATGCGTTGTCCCTCATGTCATCCTGTGGTCCAGAGACATCACAGATTGTGACGTTATCCAGGCTCTCATAGATGTTGTCAGTCTCACAGCTCTGTCCTCTTTCTGCATCTCTAGGTCTTCTTTTTTTATAGATCACTCTCTGTGTTGGGTCTAGCACTGCATAAAAACCTGTAGACATACAGTATTACAAGGATGAGAGGCTTGAAATGCAACTATTAACTAGGATTTATGTTGTATATTACTCTCCTGTCTGCATTAACTGTAACATGATTATAAAAAGACCACACAGATAAGCACTTATTGTAGGCTATGTGTGCAAACTCGCACAGACCATCATAAATCTCATTTGTCAAAACATTTTGGACATCATAAATCCAGCTCATATGACAACAGTAGGTGTCATATGATATGTCATATCAATCATTATTTTGACAGCACCCCTTGCCCCCTTGTGGTAGTGTACAAACATCCTACTCTAACCACTACCCCAGATTGTACTCATACTGTATATGCTACGTCTGAACTATGAATTGGACCATAGGCTATATAATTGTAACATCATGTTTGCTAATGATGTAGCCTAAATGTCATTTTGTTCACTGTCTTTAACACGGTTCAAACATTTGTTTAGCCAAAAACAGGTCTCCACAGTCCTTATTGTGGGCTCGCCTATAAGGCGAGCACACTTTAGATATTGTCAATATTTATTTCTATACTATACATATCAAGTATCAAAAAACTTCGGTTCCTTTCTACTCCTACATACTTAGTGAGAAAATGAAAATAAAAACATCAATGTGTTCAGCTTACTGTGGCGACGTGTGCTATTACTTTTTACAGCAATCGGCCAAATGGTGGCGCTGTAGGAAGCCTTCGAAAGTGCGAACTTTGAACAGGTATAGCTCATGCTGTGTTTGAGGTAAAGCCATGAAACCGTATAGGTTCCGAACGGAACCATGTTTATTTAATACCGGAGGACAAGGTCCCCCATTGGGATAACAGCGCCATCTGGCGCTGCAACAGAGTAAAACTCATAAGCTCCCGTACGAGAAATATCATTTGTCGGGAGGGCTGTCAATCACAAACGAGGGCACCGCCCCCGAGTGTATATAAGCCCTGCGGGCTATCATAACTTCCTCTAAAGCCGCACCTCTGCGCCCGCAACTAGCGAACCGAGGGGCTTTATTTCGGGGGACCTTGTCCTCCGGTATTAAATAAACATGGTTCCGTTCGGAACCTATACGTTTATTGTCATACCTCCAGACAAGGTCCCCCATTGGGACTCATACACTCCCCGAGAAGCCATGAACCGACAAGATTGTCGTTCACACCGACCACACCCGGAAGGAGGTCCCGTCAACCGACGTGACCCCTTTCAGGACTGATCCGACCCAGGCCCACAGGGCCTGGGCGTGTTTAGACAGAAAAGAGACCCTGACAGACCGAGGCCTGCCATATGCACTAAGGGCAGACACAGGTCCGCCTTATAATACTACAGTAATATAAGGGAAAGACTCAGGGTCCCCCCCCAGGTATCCTAGAGACAGTAGCAAGCTGTCCCAGGAAGGGGAGAGAGCCGCCCCACTACATAGTAGGCGGGGCAGCAGCACCTAGAACCGTATGCGCCATAGCAGAAGGCGCAACGTCCAGGTGATAGTAGGTCGCAAAGGTGGACGGCAAAGACCAATTCGCCGCCGCACAAATCTCCTCAATGGAGACACCTTTGGACAAAACCCTAGAGGTAGACACACCCCTAGTACTGTGGGCCTTAAGTGCTTCCGGCACTTCAGACCCAGCCCGGGTGTAAGCCAACCTAACAGCATCCACAATCCATCTCGACAGAGTGGGTTTGGACACCGCTTTTCGCTGACGGGCATTCATGACCACGAAAAGCTGAGAAGTAGAACTGCTGACCACCGTCTTGTCACAGTAGGCCTTCAGGGCCCTAACTGGACAAAGACAATGAAGACGCCTATCCTCCTCCGATGCAAACGGAGGAGGATGGAAAGCCGTCAAAACAACAGGTTCCTTCGGGACCACTCGGTTCTTAGGAATAAAACTCAATTGAGGTTTAAGAAGAACCTTGGAGTCATTATTGAGAAACCTCATACAATCAGGGCTCACAGAGAGCGCATGAAGGTCGCTCACACGCTTAGCCGTAGACAAGGCAAGCAAAAGAGCTGTCTTGAAACTTAAATGTTTCAAAGAGGTCCTCCCAATCGGTTCAAAGGGTGCCTTGCAAAGGCCCTCAAGAACCACTTGTAGATCCCAAGCAGGGAACAAAAATCTAGTCACAGGTCTTAAACGGTCGACACCGTGTATGAACTTGACCACCTCAGGGAATTTAGAAAGGCCCATGCCTGACACCCCCAGGTGACAGGCATCAAAAGCCGCTAAATAACCCCTAAGCGTAGAGAACGCCAGACCAAGGTCCAGGCGGTCCCGCAAGAAAACTAACGCCTTCTGGGCTGGAGCCAAGTGAGCCACCACAGGTGGCTCCTGTAGCTCACACCAGTCCAAGAAAACATTCCACCTTCCATCATATACCACCCTAGTGGAGGGGGCTTTAGCACTCTGAAAAGTAGCTACAACCGCCATTGAGAAGCCTGCGGCTAGCAGGTTCTCCCTCTCACAGGCCAAAACCACAGGTCTAGGGCCTGGGGGTCGGGATGGAAGATATCGTCCCCCGCCTGGCGCAGCAGGTCCCTATGCAAGGGGAGCTGCCAGGGGGACCGGTAGAGCAGTGGGGTGATCAGAGACCTCCACACTCCCCTGGACGGTGCCACGAGAAGAACCTCCAGGTTGGAACTCCTGATCCTCTCCAGTGTGGGAAGGATCAGTTCCAGCGGTTGGAACGCATAGAGACGGCCTTCCGGCCACTCGTGTGCGAACGCATCCACCCCCAGAGGCGAAGGTCCCCTCACTGAGAAGTAGAGGGGGCACTTCGCGTTCTCCTGGGAAGCAAAGAGATCGAACCGAGGTTGACCGAACCTGGAGAAGATCTGTCTCACCACCGCATGGTGGAGAGACCAATCCTCGTAGCGAGGCTCCCCCCTGGACAACAGATCGGCACCGCCGTTCTGAAGGCCTGGAACATGGGAGGCTCTAAAGGACCTCAGGCGCGGTACGCACCAGAGAGTCATCTCGCGCGCCAGCTGATCCAGCGTGCGCGAGGAGAGGCCGCCTTGCTTGTTGAGAAAGTACAAGGCTGCCATGTCGTCCGTCCTGACCAGGACATGACAACCCCGGAGAAACGGTTCGAAATACTTGAGAGCCAAGTAGATCGCCATTAACTCCAGATAACTGAAGTGGTACTCCAACGTGGCCGGGGTCCACAGACCCCTGGCTGAGCGCCCCTCGTGGGTGGCGTCCCAGCCCGAGCGGCTGGCGTCTGTGGTGATCACCTTGCGTGACACCACCACGCCTATGGAGACTCCACTCATTAACAACGCCTGGTCCCGCCATGGGACCAGCGCGTCCATGCAGGCCTGGCTGACCACATGGGACCAGCGCGTCCATGCAGGCCTGGCTGACCACCACTTCCCTGCACCCTTGCAGGGGAGGAATCCTGAGCGTCAGTGTCCACCGCCAGAACGGTCTCATATGAAACCTGCCCAGGCGAAGAAGTTGCACCGCTGAAGCCATCAGCCCTGCCAACTTCAAACACTCCCTGTAACTGACCACTTGGTCCAATTTGAAAGGAGCGAAGACACGTCAGGAACCTGTCCACCCCCTCCAGAGAGAGGCGGGTAGACATCGTGGTCGAATCCAGAGGTATCCCCAAGAAGGAGATCTGCTGGGAGGGCGTCAACATACTTTTGCCCAAAAAGACGTTGAAAACCCAAGGCCTTCAGGTGGGCCAACACCAAGTTGGTGTGATATCCCTAATCCAGAAGGGATGCAGCCCCCCCCCCCCCTTTTTTTTTTTTTTTCCGAACCAGGAAAAAATTCGAGTCCAGAAACCAAGCTGGTTCAGGTCTCGTAAGAGCTCTACTACAGCACCATTGCATAGTACCGAGCTTATTTCCTCACTCAGAGCCCCTGCTTACAAGCGCGAGCTCGAGTGTAATTACCCCAGCTGGAAGCGGGGGTGGTTCAAGAAATGCAATCTAAGGCCACGTGTTACTGACGTAACACCCATTGCTCGGATTGCACAGTCTCCAATGTTTACCAGAATACCATCAAGGGTATTAAATAAACAAGGGTTCCGTTCGGAACCTAACCGTTTCACACAACGTGCTAACGTGCTGTGAAACGAGGGAGAAACCGTTAGGTTGCACGGGGGAGAAGGAACGTTGGGGATTAGCACTTCCGTATCCGGGAAGCTCCCCTCCTTATCCGGTGACGGCCGCGCCAACGGACGTGACGTCAACATGTTGAACGGTGGTGGAAAGAGAAACAGAAAGAGCATTCTGCGAAATACGGTTCGTTACGTAAAAACATTTACCCCAGCACGGGGAAGAACGTGTAAACGTTTAAACCAGATCTGAGGCCTTTAATAGTTCCTTGCAGGGAAAATTAGGCCAACTCATAATCCCACACACCGATAGTGAAACACTTCCTGTCCTGCACTAGAATCGACACTACAGTGCCGTTTAGTGTAGGCAGAGGAAAATTGCACATAGGAGAAACCGCACCACTGTGAACCGCAGTTAACATGGGTGGGAACCTCAGCATGTCTGCAACCCATTCTGATTGTAACCTGTCTGCATGACTGCAAGACTGGGAAATCTGTTATCGTGAGTGAGTAGAAAGCCCTGCATGGGCTTCATTACACTGAGCGGTTGCAAGCGATAAGAGGTTGTCCGTGCAAGTGTAGGAGTGAGCAGGCCACGCTCGCTCAAAACACGTTTTTTTTTTTTTTTAAACTTGGGGACAAGGGAGGCAGTAACCATTTTCATTATCCCTGCATGGAATAAGGAAAATAAATATTAGCGCCTGGGGGAAGGAGGTCCCTGTGTAGTCAGGGACCCCTGTACCCACAGTCCAAGGTCATTTACGCCACCTCATCCCACAGGTTCTGTGGGAGGAGTCCGGCTCGGCGTCCCTGAAGAGTGTTAAGATGCTGTACATAACACTCCATACTCCTGTTCTGAACTGAACTCGGCACGACAGTGCCGCTCAGTGGAGACAGAGGAGAATAGCACAGAAGAGAAGCTTTGTTATTGTGACTAATAGCAAAACAGTGGAGCCCATTGCAAACCAGGGAAAAACCTTTTAATTGTCACCAGTCTGCAGGACTGGGACAATAAGTAATCCATTGAGTGAATAAAGAACCCTGCATGGGTCTCTATGCACTGACTGGCTGTAAGCAGAGAGGAGGGTCCTTTGTGCTAGGGACTGAGAGGTAGGTAAACAAAAGTTTTGTTTCGACTACCATACTCTTACTGATGACATGGGAAAAAGCTACTGGGCAACAGAGATTTTCATTCTCCCCTGCGTGGGACAGAACTCAAACGTCTGCATTCGGGGGGAGGAGGACCGTGTGCCGTCACGGAACCCAGACCCCGTGGAGGGCTAGGCCCTCAACCCTATGTCATCTAACACACCCACTTCCCACAAGCCTTGTGGGGAGAGCTGTGTTCAGTGCGCTTGGGCGCAAGTAAGTGGTCTCCTTGAGCCCCACCATGTGGAAAAAACCACAGTCCGGGTGCCGCAGACCCAGGCCCCCTTCCACTGGCACAGTGGAGGGGAGAGCGGGATGTACTGGGGCGCCGCCGACCCATTCCACTCCTTCTGCATGGAGGAGGGGAGAGAGGGGGTAAAGGCGGAGGTGGGCGGAAGGATGCAGGGTCCTCGTGGAACCGAGGACTTGCAAGACTCACTTGTAGGAGGAATACTGGGAGAAGAGCCTTCAACCCAATTCCATCCCTCCTCATCCTCACTCTCAAATTCATCCCCGCTTTTAACAGCGTTGTTCGGAGGCGTGCCACCAGAACATAAGCGTGCCAGGAAGATCCGGGCTCAGCCAGCATGGCCGAGAACGAAAAATCCAAGGGGAAGGAGGAGGAAGTCGCCGTTAGTCACCCCCAGCATGGGGGCAGCCAGGCGGACCAGTAGGTTCTCTCCCCTGAATAAAACGGCGCCAGCCGTACCAGGGAGAGAGGGCGGGAACCGGCGTCGCCGCTCACCGCCCCCGGCGTGGGAGCGGCCAGGCGGGGTCCCTCAAAGTTGCAGACGCCAGCCGTAGGGCACCAGCGGCGCGCTGGAGCCCCCAATAGGCGTCGTGGCTGCAGGCGGGAACCGGAGCCGCCGCTAGCCGCCCCCGGCGTGGAAGCGGCCGGGCGGGGTCCCTCGAAGTTGCAGAACGCCAGCCGTAGGGCACCAGCGGCGCGCTGGAGCCCCCGATAGGCGTAGTGGCTGCAGGTTGCAGCCCGGGGCGGGAAGCAGCGCTGTGGCGTACAGCGCCGCGAGCCCCGGAGGCAGAAACAACGTGGCGTCGTGGCTGCAGGCGGGAAAAAACCACGCCGCTAGCCGCCCCCGGCGTGGGAGCGGCCGGGCGGGCTAGCAGGTTCTCCTCCCTGGGACGGCGGCCAGCCGAACCGGCGGGAGAGAGGGCGAGAACCAGCAAGTAGTCCCGTGACGTTGCAGCCGTCCGCCGTAGGGCACCAGCGGCGCGCTGGAGCCCCCTATAGGCGTAGTGGCTGCAGGCTGCGGCCCGGGGCGAGAAGCAGCGCTGTGGCGTACAGCGCCGCGAGCCCCGGAGGCAGCAGAGTCCGGTGGAGGGAAAACCAGGCAGGCCACAAGGCTAGTGGAGGCTAAGTGAAGGAAGCACAAACAGCGGGCACCGCTGCGTGCCCACAAAACCTGCCAGGAGGGGCCCGTAGCCCTGGTCGGCGAGACCAGGGCGGCGGGGACAACACGAGAAACCACCGGATAAACATTGGAAAGTCCTAGCCAGCTAGAAGTAAAGAAAATAGCGACACCCAGCTAGGGCGCGCTAGCAATCAGCGCCCTGGTGAGGGCCTTCTAGCATGAGGCTATCAAACAAAGGAACGAGCAAGCAAGGCACTTGCTAACACTCGAAAGACTCACCACATGAAGCAGCCTGCGGGATCATCGAAGGAAATTCCGAGGGTGGGTGTCCTCACCAGCGATAAGTCTCCAGCATCGAGCACACTTCCAGGGGAACAAGGATAGCAGCATGCTAGCCGAGGGCCGTGGAACATCGATAGCTTGAAGCTAGGCTAAGCTACAAGAGGCTATCGGACAATAACAAGCTCAGAGAAGAAGCTGGAAACTTACAGCGAGGAAACAGGTGAGAACGCCGAAACTGTTGGAACTGAAGAATAAAGACGTACAGGAGATATTCTATAAAGGCCAGTGGCCGACTTCCTAGCCGTCGCTTAGGCTAAACTTTACAGAATTATAACTTATATGGCTGAGTTCGCGACACTCTAGTTGCAGGTAAGCAGAGGTGCGGAAGAGGAAGTTATGATAGCCCGCAGGGCTTATATACACTCGGGGGCGGTGCCCTCGTTTGTGATTGACAGCCCTCCCGACAAATGATATTTCTCGTACGGGAGCTTATGAGTTTTACTCTGTTGCAGCGCCAGATGGCGCTGTTATCCCAATGGGGGACCTTGTCTGGAGGTATGACAATAAACTGTATACACGTATGCGTCTCCTCATGCCGAACAACTTTTACGCGCTGACTTTTGACCTTTGACCTTTAGATCTCCCAGAATTTGGAATTATATGAAAAACAGTAAAAATCTATCTCCTCCTGGGTTTTTTTTGTTACGCCCACGAAACTTTTTTCACATGAACTTTGGACCAATACGGTCAAACTAGTCTCGGCGGATTTATTTTAAAGTGAAATATATTTTTTTAATAATTCAATCAATATTGCGGTTTTATGCAAATTATTCTTCGGCCTCTAAATCATACATGCAAAGTTACACGTTCATGGCATTTGGCAAAGATGTAGAGGGTTAGTCAAAGTATCACTGAAACCAATTTTATTCCAATCGGCCAAAGGGGGGCGCTATACGAAGCGTTTGAAAATTCAAACTTTAAACGGGCATAAGTCATGCCTCGTTTCGTTTGAAGACATGCAACTTGCTTACACGCGTGCTTTGACTCAAGCGGAAGACATCTGTGTCTTTGTTAAGTAAGCTCCGCCCTTAGATTTTCCGCCATTTTGAGCAGTTTGTAAAACGCTTAAACCCGCTTTTATTCTGGAATTTTCGCGTCACGTCCACAAAACTTTTTTTACATGAACTTTGGACCAATATCTAAAGATCTGTCAGATCGGATTTAAAAAAAAAATTTAAACATGCTTTTTTAATAATTCAATGAATATTGCAGTTTTATGCAAATTATTCTTCTGCCTCTAAATCATACATGCAAAGTAACATGTTCATGGCATTTGGCAAAGATGTAGAGTGTTAGTCCAAATATCACTAAAACCAATCTTACTCCAATTGGCCAAAGGGGGGCGCTATATCATTTTGAGCAGTTTGTGAAACGCTTAAACCCGTTAGGATTTTTTTTGCAATTTGCATGAAACATTCTACACACAATCTAAGGACCTTTATCTAATATGCCTATGAAGTGCACACACACAAAAAAATTAAAAATAATAATAAATATAGCTGCAAGCAGCGATAAAGTGGCCAAAGCCAAAAACACCTCAAATCATGAACACAGCCTGCAATGTGCGTGAAATCTTGCAAGCACATTCCCAATAGGTCAAGGAACAGATACCACCCTTCTTACATTGGCCTGTTATAGCGCCACCAGCGGGTCAACTTTTGCACAACACATTTTTGGAACAAAATGGACCAATCTTTGACGTCAGTAACGTCAAAGAGAGCACTGCCTGCGATCTTGACATTTTGTACTTTTATAGCCATTGTTTTCTGGCTTGAAGCGAGCCCACAATTGTTTCGAAGGAACAATATTTTTCTAGTTATTATTCATTACCCACATTGCCCGGTTATCCAACCCTGCAATATTGTCATCACATTATCAATTCCAGACAGACAGAGGTTAATCACAATTACACACTGGGTCAAAAATGAAAAGGACCTCACATTTTGTGTGAGTAGGCTACATATCACCTCAAAAACAGGTGCAGTCTTTAATTAATTATTTTTGAGTGTGCGCTTTCATTGTAGCAGCTACACTCCACAGATGCACTTGTATTCTGATTAAAACAAACCCAGAAGAAGTCAAGAGCACTGCAAAACTCACACACAAACTTTGTGTGTGAAAATCCCTCGGCTCATTGGCTAATTTACTCATGACACAATGAGAGTTTGCGCTTTCAGTGTTGCTATAGATACGTGAGAGAACCCAGAGCCTAGGGTGCTGCCTCCCACACACCCCTCCATTCTAGCTACGCACATACTGAGACGTCCCTAGGGTGATGTTCCGATGGTAAAATACAGAAATGGCCCTGGTCTGGCCGGGTCCCGACAGGCTTGCAGGGCGTATGTGGGGGGATGCATGCTGACGTGATTAATAGCCTCGTCCATCCCCGGCCTCTGACGACCTCGGAGCAGCTGAGCGGCCATGTTGAGCCACTTGCTCTGCTGAAGAAGTGAAACAAGCGTGGTGGACGACAACGCAGGCGTTGGAAAGGAAATCAACATCCTGCTGCTGATACTATCTCTGTTACCTAATATACTATCTCTGCTCCCTGATGCCGTCGCCGCCACCACAACTTCCTCTTGAGCAATGACTTGCTACTAGTCTAGCTTTTTGGCTTTTTGTCACATGACACATGACCTGTTTTTAGGGCATCAGTAATGTTTTTTTTTTTTTTTTTTTAACCATGATGTAAGTGATCGCATATTAGGTTTGTCGGGTGCAATCAACATGGTATTAATACTGCTTATTCAGGGTTTTTTGTCATTAGTTTGTCCCCATTAGCCGGACAACGGACATTAGCCGAGCTTCTCCCATTGTAGCTCTCTCAGATTATTTACTCTTGGTAACCAGACTGCTAAATATATCTTGCTAAGTAAAAATAGAATTCTGTCAGCTTCTATAGCATTATTGATTCACTTGGTCACTTAATCATCAGGTACCATAATTCATGGTAACCGTCAGGTAGCATAATTCAAGGTAATGACTGATATTTTCCAGATTTATCATCAGGAATTGAACCTGGATCAAGCTGGGAACCTTGCGGTTCCCATCCAGCCTATCTACTGGCCACTCTACCCCTGAGCCACTGCTGCCCACATTTATGAATATTCCTCAGAGTATGATTCTGTGCAGATTCTATCTTTCTGTGTTTAATTTTGACCCAACAATGTAACTGAACATGTCCTCATGAACATGCCCCCCTTAATCCTGACTGTGTGAATGTGTGTGTTAATGTGTACCTTGACGTTTTCTAGACGGATCTTGTGAGCTGGAGTCTTGCTCTCTGAGACTGTCGGCTCTTTCGTTGACGTACACAGCACTCTGCTCTCCTTTCTCCTCCTGCCTCTCCTCTCTTACTCCTCCATCATACTTCACTCTCCTCGTTTTGACTGACTTGCCAGACATCTTAAGGAATGCCAAAAAGAACTTGATTAGTTCAAGTATAATGTTAATAATGTGGATATATTATACATTAAGTACAATATAATTGAGGATTGTAAGTGAAATTCTCAGAATTTTAGGACAGCTTTCCATTGATTGTAATTATTTCTTTAAAAACAATACATTTAAGAAATCTATACTTAATACAGATTAGGATTCAATGAATACATTATAAAATATATTTGTAATGTTGTTTGTTTTAATCAAAATATGAAAAGCTGTCCTGTAAAATTTTGAAAATGTCGCCCTTACGCCCTTTGCGCTCCGAGCCCTTGTAATGTACTTTATTCATAAACATCTTTAAAAAGCATCTTACTTTGTCCAATATGTTTGCGGTCCTACATTGGTCTTCAATGTTGCAGTCTTCAGTGTTGTATACTGACCATCCAAGGCATTTAGGTTTTCAACCCAGACTATTTACCACGGAATGTACATGTTGTAGACAGGTTTATTTCTGTCATCTGTGGTAAATTCTGTGCGGGGAAAGTGAATGGAAAGTTCTATCTATCTCCACCATCAACTGCTTTAGATCGCCATGGCCGATAAAATTCATTCTATTAGAAAGAACATCTAATGTGTTGTGCTCATAATAGTCATGATGATAATAATTAGTATCATTAATGTTTATTGACACAAGTAATGAATCTTAAAATCAGTTTATTGCTGCATGTCTCCTTTACACTTCTTTGCACACACAGGAAACAGAATGTTTAAAAAAAAAACACAGCTCCCCTCTTCTTGTCTCATCTTGATTGCTACAAAAATTATAGCAGTGCTGTTTTTGTCATTAAATATTTAATTAGTGGTTTTGGTCATTGTATTTTAAGCATGCATCACTTCATCAGTTATAATTTTAGTTCAGTACAGTGTGGTAAGAGCATGTTATATTAGTGCCTGTCTAGGGGCAGACAGGTACTAGTGGGAGCCCCGGATTCAATCTCCACTTCCGCTCATCACTACACAAACAGTTATGTGTCTTGCAAATGACAAACAAGTGATAAAATACTGATCACGTGAGTGTCATCATCCATTTCAGAATACTTTTTCTTTATTGGGTTCCGGCTGGGATTGCGATTATACACAACCGCTCATCCCATAAACTTAACACTTGGCAAGTGTACTGGTGAGGACCCAATGACAGGGCCGGACTGGGACATAAATTCGGCCCTGGCATCTTGGCCCAGACTGGCCCACCACAACCGTCACGAACCGAACATAGAAGATCTAGTACAAGCCCACAACACATCGAGTCAGTGGCGTGTTGTGGGCTTGTATGCTGTTAAATGTTTGGGTGGGACTCTTGGGCCACAGTAGCCTGTGATTGGGCTACTAGGCCAGTATTCAGATGATAGACACGCCAGTGGGCCAATCATGTGATGTCTCTCTGCTCTGTGGGCCAGTGCTACTGAAGGATTGGCCCTCTCTACTTAGTGGCCGCCCAGCCCAAAAATTACTGTAACTATTCCTCTTGTATAGTCAGCCCGCCGGGCACATGCCCGGTATGCCAGATGTCCAGTCCACCCATGCATCCATAGTGAGGCGTTGGATGTGAAGCTGATCAGATGAGCAGTGACTATATTTATGCCTGACTGTCTTCACAGATCGAATCTCCAGAACCATTCACCTGCGATTGTAGCAGGATGGGCGTTGGTTCCCACGCTGCCCACATAGTCAGAGAATATTATCAGAATAATGTCAAATCAAAGAATAAATTCCTTACCAAGAAATGTCTTCGCTAATGTGTTTGTAAAGGTAACTACTAGAATCTCACAAAGACAGTTTCCCTAGAGAATGTTTGACAGCTGCTGAAAGTTGGGGTCCCATCCTGTATAGTAGTGCTTTAAGTAGCATGTGACGACACACACAGACACGTCAGTGAGAAAACTGATGTTAGAGAGAAACCACATCCTGATGGAAAGTCAAATGTAAAAAATAATATCAGGTTCGTTATAACAATGTTGCGTAAGTACAGTATGTGCGTGCGTGTTTGAGTGCTTGTGTGTATGTGTGTATGGTACGTGAGTGCATACTGTATTTTAGGTTATTAAAGGGATAGTTCACCTACTGTCTTCACTCTTCACACTTGGCGACAATGGTGAGTGTGCTAGTAAAACCCAAGGGTGTGAAGCTGATCAGATGAGTATTTCTCCAGAACTGGTCAGCTGTGTAATCACATTACATAATTCCAAATGTGTAAAATAAAGTGCATTTTTATTTGGAAAGCCTCCCAGTTGTAGGAGGAAATTCTACCACTGAGAGTTTGCCAAAACCTAATATTTATATATTCAAGAGAACCATGTGCTTGTGACTTACACAATAATTGTGTAGACTGAATGTTATGGCAAATAACTCAAAACCAATCTGAGTTCCCAGAGGTTCTTTTTCTCGCCACTAGGGGGGCGAGAAGAACCTCTGGGCCAAAACTATGATATTCATGGCCAGGAAGTAGTCCCAGGCTCAGAATCTGAGCTGGGACAATACAGGAAGTAGAGCCTTGTGCAAACCTTCAAAACACTCAGAATAGAAACCAACCAAAAAACAATACAACAATATGCAGCCCATGTTTCAAGGTGAATCATACCAGACTAACTCAAAACTGACTCATACTGTACATCTCCCTATGAGCAGATCCATGGTAAATGTTATAAACTGGACTAAGAATTCATTCAACATAATTTAATTTGGTACTTTTAGTGCATTTCCATTCAAATTTGTTATTAAACTAAAATCATGGTTTTGTAAAAGTAAAGTTTTAATAACTTAAACTCACCTGCATTAAATTTTTTATGCAAGTAAGTGAAATAATCTGCTGGGCCAGCAACGTCAGACATCTATGATGTCCGATGTCAGTCATCTCCAAATTTTGGAAAATATGGCCACATTTTGTCCAATTTTTTATTTATTTTTTGGTCAAAGTTGATCCCAAGCCAGTGCTCACCCAGCAGTCTGCCGTCACCCAGGTGGATGCCTGTGACCCTAAGGTTGCGCAACCTTAGAGCGTCTTACTGGTAGATTGGCTATTATAATTATGTATTTATTTTTTGTTTCTAGATATATCTTTGTAAGTGCTTATCATTTTCTGCTAATGAATTGCCCAAGATAGAGGTGCATATTGAAAGTAGTTAAAGGGCAAGGCCGCTTTGGTAGAGTTTTGGTTTATCTAAAATGACTTCACCCTTGACTAGAAACAAACAATTCAACATTTGCTCCGTATTGACCTAGGTTGTAGCTCCAGGAGTCTGGAGGAGCTCTTTTAGCCTGTACACAAACTCAAACAAAACTGATGCAGATTAGATAGAGAACATCACCAAACCTTTTCATTCATACTTTTATTCATACTTAAAGAATACTAAAGAGCATTAAATGCATACTTAAAAAATATTAAATGAATACTTATAAAAAACATTAAATGCTTACTTAAAGAACATTAAATGAATACTTAAAGAGCGTTATGTTTATTCAATATGAAGAGGTGTGCTTATGGTTCCCAGATCAATACGTGTTGTTCCCCAGCTACCCAAAGTAGGTTGTTGTGAACATGGAGGTATAATATAGTATTACCTATAATTATCTATACATGTATGTCTTTATTGTCTTATGGTAGAACATTAGGATATGTACTTTTATTAACAGAGAAAGTACAGAGAAGAAACATCACTTCTCACAGATGATGTTTTTCCTACCACTAGTACATAACTTATTAACCCATTCTCCACTCTCGTGTCTGTATGCTACACAGTTCATGTATTTGTTTTTATCAGGCCATCCACTGGCCCAGTACCTGCCGAGAAAACAAAAACATGTATTTTAAATAATCACATACAGGCAGTCACTCACATAAAGTAACTTTGATACAATTATGATAGACAAGCTTGTAAAATGTCTCACTCTGTTGTTGTCAGAGGTGTTCCATCCACCCACGTCCAATTTCCATCAGTCCTTTTCAGACCAATCCAAGATCGAGCTAACTCAAGGGATGCACCATCCCCTGCCAATCCTCTGATGAATTCCTGATAAATTGATTATGATTGATTACACTGTAAGTAATTGTCTATGTGCAATACACTCAGATGTTCACAATAATCACAGACTGACACCTGGACATTTGGACACTAGAGCTGTCAACATTCCTTAGAAATTAAAATCGAATATTGGTCTTAGAAATTGGCTCAAATATCAAATATATTTGAATATTAATATTATTAATATTAATATTATTTTACAGGGACAATACAAAGAAATATTATCAACTTATAAAAACCTACAAAATATATATTTTTATTGGATCTAAGTAGCGCACATGCTGTCACACAAATATGTGACCATGTGTAAGCTATGACAGCTCCTCCTGGGGTAATGTTAACTTATTTTTCAACATAACGTTACATTCGCTAAAGTCTGCATGTTTACTTTCCCTGAGATGGATTAACATTTTCTTAGCTTGGAAATGCTGTGGAGACAATTTGATGGCGAGTTCCTTCCTCCATAGCAGGGGAAAGTTGGCAAATTAGCAGAAAGATATCTTTTCTGCAGCAGTTTGTTTCTCACAGACTCAGAGGATGAAGCTATCAAGCTATCAAGCTAACAACATCACAGCATGTGTGATGAGAGAGCAGGGTGAGAGAGTTATATAATTCCAGTACTGTTTGTAAACGAGAGCTGTACTTCAATAGTACAACCGTGTGTTGCCGGAGTTACGTTTCAATAGTACAACCGTGTGTGGCCGGAGTTTACAAAAGAAATGTATATATACTACAAATATATTTTTTTAATATTCGAATGTACATTTCTTTCCGTATTCGAGAATTATTCGATATTCGAATATTAATTTGACAGCCTTATTGGACACATGCACACATGCATGCACGTACTAACCTGTTCTTCTGTACTGTTAATGATAACCAGATCTGCTCCCTTCTTCTTACAGTGCTCTCTACTTTCCTCCCAAGTTTTCTTTTCAGTAGATCTGTAATAATAGCTGCATCCAAACTTCTTCCATCCACTGGGGCACCATGACTTGACTAAAACATCAAACAAGAGTTTTACTAATGGAGGGAAAAAAAAAGTTTCTGAGAAAGAAGTCTCCTCCTATGATAGGGGGCCCATAAGTCAGACATTTCATTACTCCGACTACGTGGCTAGTGGCTACGCGTGCGGTTAGTGTTAGGGCTAGTATAATGACGGTGCCAATGATGAGCCTTTTTATCCACCTATATTACATTTGTGGGTGGGGGGGGGCGCATGGTCAACGGTTGGCCTCACAGACAAACATAGCATTCCCATTTACAGTATGAGTGGTCGGCATGACAAACACAACACATTCTTAAAAGTGACAGGAAGACAATCAGGCAGACAGACATACAGATCTCAGAAACAGGCCCGACGGCATGGGGGGGCAAGAGGGGGTTTGGCCCCTGGCCCCTAATGCAGACCACCTCGCCCCTCCACTGTGCATCAGTGAAACCATTTTTATTGTTTTTACAGAGTTGCAAATGGTCTGAAACAAAGGCAACATGCTTGAAACACACATTTGCATATGGTCGCAAGCTCACGGTCCCCTAAGCCATTGTCTCCTGGCGCCGGACCTGCTAAGATATCTATCTAAATTATATAGGAATCAAACGAACACAAAGGCCAACTTAAATAAATAACTATCCATTTAGGATAGTTCCGTATCTGTAATTAAACAATAATTAAAAATAAGTCATACAAATATGATAAATTGTAGTATCTAGTATACTACAATAAGACGCCTCAGGGCGACAAGCGAGGTTGTGCCATGTCTTGGCCATCTGGCCAGTGATGTATATCAGACCAGTTACCCATATATGGAGATCCATGTACTGATGTTATTCGTTATGTGAAAGTCCTATGATGTCTATGACATCTGACATCATACTTACAAACCCTTTTATGCCCATACATGGAGATCCCTGTCTGTAGAACCAGCCACACAGATATGGGCTGTCTTGGCCATATATGGATTATGTTAGTGGTATGTGGCCGATGTGGCCTCCATATATGGGCATTCCCATATGAAGTCCTGTTAGATATGGGCTTAATATTGATGACATCAGGGAACTCCATATATGGGCATAAAAGGGATTCTGTTAGTGTGGACCTTCTGTCGCAATAATTGTAACTCATGCAATAAACAGTGTTGCATGCTCCTTCTGTTTTTGGAAGTGACCACAAGCAGTTCTTGGACTGTATTTAACACGTTAAATGATTAATTAAATGATTCCTGTTTACCACTGTTTTCATATCTGAATAAGCGTTTTAAAATGTGCTTAGTTGGGCTTGCTTTCTATTGTTTTTTGAGCTGTGCTCTGTGATTTTTTAGATTAGCAGATCTTCAAGCTCATGACGTGTGGTGATGTAAAAGATTGTGAGCTTGTTGATACATTTTAATATAGGATGTTTATTTATTTTTGTGTTGTTTTTTTACAAGGTTTGAGAGACTTTTTAACATAGTAGAGTCAGTGAGTGATGTAATAGTAGGAGTTTCCATCCTGTATGTCTACAGTTTTATTTTATATTAAAAAACACACACATTTATGTCTCACCTGTAAGCTGTCTCTCAAGCTGGTTATCTGCAAAGGACCCAAATGTTGAACAGTTGAAACAATATACATTTGATTAAAAAGAGGGTGACATCCAGGTTAAGCTTAATGCTGGGGTGATCTACAGTTGATACAGTTAGTAAATGTAGGGCAACAGAATCCCAATCTCATGGAATACTCACTTTTCACAGCCAGGCCTATGATCACACCCAGCTGCATAAGACACATCAGCCCCAGACACACAGCAACAACTCTGAGAGTCCATCTCACTGCTTTAGAGTGCTGTCCTGCAAAGAAAAGTATGTACAGCTTGGTTTTCATCCCACCCGGTCTTATGTCATCAATTCAATTCAGTGTCTCCCAACAAAAGGTAACATTAGCTTGAGGCGCATGTTACACTCTATTAAGACATCCAAACCCCAGCGTATCGTTATGAAGCATATTAGTGGGAGAAATATGTGAAAAAGGTGTTCACTTCCGGCAGAAAGCGTGAAAATTTGCACCTAGGCGTATTTTTGTGCGCTGAATTCAAAAATTGACGGTCCCAAGCACTTTTCTCAAATTCACTTTTCTCTAATTCACTTACCATAGGGTTAGGGTTAGGAAAAAAAGACCCCCCAAAAATCTTCTTTAAGTAGCATGTGAGGGGTCTATCTAGGGGGTTTTCATGATTCTGAATCCATTCCAAGCATTTGTTTTGCACAAAAACATTCCTTGGGCAAGAAATGGACCCCACAAAACTATGGTTTAGTGATGAGTCATCACTTTTCACAGTTGTGTAGGGTCCATTTCTTGCCCAAGGAATGTTTTTCGTGCAAAACAAATGCTTGCAATGGATTCAGAATCATGAAAACCCCCTAGATAGACCCCTTACATGCTATTTAAAGAAGATTTTTTGGGGGGTCTTTTTTCCCTAGTATGGTAAGTGAATTAGAGCCACCAGATTCCATGGGAAAAGTGCTTGGGACCGTCAATTTTTGAATTCGGCTCACAAAAATACCCCTAGGTGCACATTTTCACGCTTTCTGCCGGAAGTGAACACCTTAGCCTATTTTTGTTACATATTTCTTCCACTACATGAGTTTCTAACTTGCGGTCCCATGCCGATACTTTTCAGTTGTGTACTTTTGATGGATTTTACTGTAAGAGAAAGTTCTATCCACCCAGTGAGTTAGCATGGATCATCATCTCAGACGTCTGCCATTCTTCCCTACACCAATTCGCATAGCTCCCCTCTTTCCCCCCTCCGCCTCCCTGTCCCGTCTGTCACCATACAAAAACATCACGATGCAAGATGCAATTGTGATTAACAATTTAACTGTGTTTACATTGGGGGAGGATCTAATATTTGCTCTATTTCTTTACAACAAATTGAGATAAATATTGCAATTTTAATGCAATTAGGTTTGCTTTAGGTGCTCTACTATTCTCTACACAGTAGGCTATATGTATATCTATCTTTGAAGAAAATAGAGGGATAGATATTGTAATTATAATGCATCAAAGACATGGGGTGGTTCTCAAATGTTTTATTTGCAAAGACCACCTTACGGGTCCATTTATTTCATGCTTTTCACTATGTAAAAGTTAAATTCCTATTCATAATCTTCCAATGTGCAATGGCAAAAACACATTTAATTTGTTAATCACAATGATTTCCTTTACATGTACGTCTTGCATTGTGACGATGTAATGTATTTGTATGGTGTCAGACAGGGAAGTAGAATGGGGAGGCAGGGGAAGAGAGAAATTAGCCCTATTCACGGCCCGCCCACCTACTTCCGTTTCTCAGTTTTCCCCGGGTGCTGACTTCAATTTAGAAGGGGAAACTATACTGGACTTAAAGCCAGCAAATCGTTATTTCTAATGGTAAAGTAAATTATAATGCTTTGTGCCGTTTACTATCTTGTGTTCTTGATCATGCTAGCCGTATGTTATACTTTACTATTCGGAAATTGCATTAAATTTGCGATTTCTGTGCTAACTCTATTGGCTCTAGTAGGATTTACCCCTTCAAAACGGGACTTCAGCACCCGGGGGAAGCTGAGTGGGCGGGTTGTGAATAGGGCTAATTACGCGAACTGGTGTGGCAAGCATCTCAGACGCGAACATAACAGAGACATAGCTAGCTAACTTTGATAGCCACCACAAGCCTTTAGCCAGAAGTGTTGCCAGATTCTGTTTGCGATAGAAACAAGCAACCAGGTCTATAAAAATAATCAAAAAAGAAGCAATTAGGGCAAGTCAGTCAAACTGTATTGTCTAATATTGTTTTAGAACAGTGGTTCTTAAACATTGTCATGCCAAGATCAAGGACCCCCAATCTTTACAATCTCTTTACAGAAAGAAGTCACTTATAAT
>NC_137819.1:22718328-22810828 GCF_963921795.1 Nannobrachium achirus
TTAACAACATGCTAAAATTATAACAAATAGTGAAACATACATACAACACATCATACAAATTACAGCAAAAATGTAAAATACAGTATTAATAAAAAGGGGGCGTTAAGGGGTTAAGAAGGCTTTTCTAAAAAAGTGTGTATTTAATTTAGATTTAAAAATGGTTATGGAGACGGAAAACCTGAGGTCTACAGGAAGACTGTTCCATAGTGTCAGGACCCACACGGCAAAGGCCCTGTTACCTTTCGTCACTCTATTTGACCACGGAACATAGTGCCAAGTCTGAGGACCTCAGGTGCGTTCCAGCAGGTCACATAAATATTGGACATTAAGTGAATAATAACACTTTAAAATCTATTCTAAAAGTTACTGTTAACCAGTGCAGTGCGGCCAGTACTGGTGTTATGTGCAATGATAGAAACAGCACAGCTATCTTTACCACAGCGAACATGATGGAGACATGAAGAGGAAAGTGTGGTGGGTTAAAACACACTCTGTTTCCTGTAATGAGAAGAAAGTGCAAATGAGGCATTATTGACCACAAACTGATTTTCTGATTATTATTTGTGTCAATCAACATCATACATTTCAAGTTATTAGCATCTGAAATACCACAGTATAATGACTATAAAGAACACTTTTTTGCAAAATCATATAGATTAACTGGATCGATAGTCTACACCAGTGGTTGAGGGAGGTGCAGAGAACTTTCCATTCACTTTCCCCACCCAGACATTTGCCACAGATGACAGATGTAAACCTGTTTACACCTCATGTTTCTGCAGTAAAGAGTCTATTGGTTGTGTGTGTACCAGTACGTGCGCACATTTTCCAAACGTATGTGCTTGGGTGAGTTCGACAGACAGACTACAACAGACACCAGCTCTGTAAAGGTCTGGTTCAACTACAAAATGACCCTGCATTACCCCGAATTATAGTTCGGAAAGCTGCGCGTCGAAAAGTCGGAACTCTCAGACGAAAAGTTTGGTGGTTGGAGACAGTATGGACAGGCCTTTAAGTTAAAGCATAAGAGCTGTTACTTAAGACGATCAAAATACAGCCCTTCAGGTTCACTAACAACACCTTCCTGTCAGAGTGTCAGTGAGAAAACTGCTGAAGTTACACAAACCACATCCTGATGAAAAGATAAAGATGAAAATGAGAGTTGATGTGTCAAAAACTAAGTAGAAAACAACCATGTGGTACAGGGGAGGGGGGCAGGTTTGGTCCAGAAATGCTGTGGTGCGGGGCACTCAAAGAAAGGGCACTGCAACCCAGACAATCTTTTTTCAAACTTTTTATTAGAGTTTTACCTTTAGCAGAACAAATAAATCAAATATACAAATAAACATGTCATACAATTTTCATGAAAAGAAAATCAAAGTAAGAAAATGTACAGAAAGAAAAACACGAAAAATACAACAACAGCAACAATTTTATTTCTCCGTTATTAGAGTCCATTTGCGTAGCAGTTAATTCCAAAGAGGAAAGATTGATACCACCTGGACCATAGTAGCACAAATTCCAGAAAACTTCCCTTATTGGCTGCATACAACAGGTGACAAGTGATTTGTCCACCTAGTAGTATTTTTGCTTAAAATTGTCATCAATTAGAGCACCATGTATCTACGCTATATGCTGGAAATGCCCGAAACACGACACAGTGCTGAGCATTAATTTGTTTATGCGCGTTCATGTGTGGCATTTTTATCTGTTAAGAAAGTTGAAAATGTTCAACTTCTGATGTTTGGCTGAGTGTTTTAGAAAAGTGCCTGTAATTTTCAGCTGAGGTTGGGAACAAAACCAAAGACACGCTTGCGTGGACACATGGCCTCATTCCATAAGTCCGACATCCCAGAGTAATAGTCTAGCAGCCTATGTATTAAACTAGCAGTCACATATCACTGGTAACAACTAGAAAGGGTAGAGGAAGGGGGGAAATCGCGCTCTTTCGAACTACCATCATTTCGACCGGAGGGTTAGCGACTCACTCCTCGGAGGTTAGGGTTAGGGTGAGGGAGTCGGGTGTCGAAAAGATGACAGGTAGTAACAGCGACACGCTCCCAGAGGAAGGTGTACGTACAGTGGCATGTATTGGTTGAACACTAACATGAAAATTACAAGAACCTTTTTAATGTTACTGACTAATGTAGATTCTGGTTGCCTTTAAAGTCTAAAGATAAGAAATACAGTTGGTAAATACACATGTGTTGTTTCCCCTTTCTTATCATTCATTCCCACATTCATTCATTCATTCATTCATTCATTCATTCATTCATTCATTCAGTCATTCATTCAAGTCTTTATTTATGATTCATTGAGGGTAATGTCAACATTATACTGTAGAAAATACAAACAATAAAAAAAAAAGAAAAGTTAAACTAAGTTTAACAAAAATAAAACATCATCAAAAAACAAAACCACTTCAAATGATATTAACAAAAAACATGTTGGATCAATTATCTGCTGCACAGATACTAAAGGTACTCATTCAGACCTGGCACAGATAACCAGAGAACCAGAGAGTCAACTAGTTACTACTATTTAACTTCACTTGATAGAACAGAGAGAAAAATAAAAAATAAAAAAGATTCTATGTCAGTGGTGCTCAAACCTTTACATGTGAAGGACCCCCAAAATGATATGTAATTGGCCATGAACCCCCATCTCAAAATATTTAGTTCCAGGGACCCGCCAGAAGCAAAATTTAAGTTACAAATGTTGGCTTAAAAAATACACATTCAAAGATTTGCACACATTTTCACAACTTAAAAAAAATAGCAGATCTAAAAGCTCCCAGCGAGGCACTTGGTGCCGCAATGTAATATACCTGTATACCTATATATCTGCTATTTTTCAATAGCTAAAGTATAAAATAATACTTTAGCCCCCTTGTGACAACCCTGTCATGATATAAAAATCACACCCGTGTGAACTGAGCGGTGGTCGTGGAGGATGTGGGGGGGGGGGGACTTGCTGACCCACCCTTCCCCCCTGTGTGTGTGTGTGTGTGTGTGTGTGTGTGTGTGTGTGTGTGTGTGTGTGTGTGTGTGTGTGTGTTTGTGTGTGTGAGAACAACAGCGCCCCTCCCTTAACATGTGTGGTCAGAAAAGGTACTGCATGCTTGAGGCTACATACAGATACGCACACACACACACGCACGCACGCACGCATACACACACGGCCACGTATAGGAGACGGTGTGACCACCGCTCAAAAAGAAACATCACTTCTCACAGATCCAGGCCTTTTCATATTCTTTAGTACAGAATGTGTTTCTCCATCCTGTTTCATGGTGCCAATAGTGTGCACAGTTCCTGTCTTCATGTATAGAAGGCCATCCACTGGACCAGTACCTGCAGAGTAAACAACATAATATTGGTTTACCACATCGACTCAGTCACTGACATACAGTAACTTTGAATACATAAATAAACAAACAAACAACAACAGCAAAACTCACTGTGTTATCATTGGTGTTCTGTCCACCCATGTCCAAATTCCATCAGTCCTTTTTAGACCAATCCAGGGGTTAGGCTCCAATCCTCCTATGAATTCCTGACGATTTGCAAATATTTTAAACACAATAAATTTTCTATATTCAGTTTTTGACTAATCAAGGTATCATATCACTTATGTGGGAACACGCACGCGCACACGCACACACGCGCACATGCACACGCACACGCACATACTAACCTGTTCTTCTTTACTGTTAATGATCACAAGATCTGCTCCTGCCTTGAGACATTCTTTTCTACTTTCCTCCCAAGTTTTCCTTTCACTATAACTTTGAGACGATCTGTAATAACAGCTGCATCCAAAACTCTTCCATCCATTGGGACATGACTTGACTAAAACACAAAACAATTTGACTGATTTTCAATGCACTGATAATAAAGGTTTGACAATTATTAAAATACATATTTATTTATTTATTAAATAATTAATAATACAATAATATTAAAGTGTGTAATCTCTCTCACCTGCACTCTCTCTCCTAAGCTGGTTTACTTCACTTTGTAACTGATTTCTCTCCATTGTAATGTTCTGATATCGCTCCAGGGTGAGGTTGTTATTGGCTGCAATACCTGCAAGGAGTAACACATAATTAATAATAGACCAATATTCTTAAAAAAAGAAAAGAAAAAAGAAGTGTGTTATCTCTCTCACCTGCACTTTCTTTCCTAAGCTGGTTTATTTCACTTTGTAACAGATTTCTCTCCATTGTTAAGTTCTTATATCTGATCTCAAATTGGTTTCGCTCCATGGTCAGGTTGTTATTGGCTGCAATGTCTGCAAGGAGTAACAGATGATGATGATGATGATGATGATGAACACAGTTGTTGCTACTGTTCATGATGAGGACATAATCTGTGAGGAACATTAGCTTTGAGAAGAAGTAAACTAAATGTAATTATTCCTTTTTACATGCATAACGTGTTAACACCACTTTATTCATTGCACTTTGCAGATGTAAAAAAAATCCCTGAGTGAGTTTTGTCGGCCCTGCTCCTCTGCCTCACTGTAGTTGGCTAGCCGACAGTCTCCTTTTTCTTTGTTTAGGTTGCCTTACACCTTTTTATACAACACTCTCACACAGCACATTCCATACATGCATACACTGCAGACATGACGGATTACCTCATAACCAGTTCATGTTTTGATTATTGCCTTGTTTCTTTAATTCGGTAAAAGTTTTAAATGTTTGACTTGTGTGTGGACTCCCTTGTTTGGCCTTGTACTCCCTATAGTGCATGACAAAGTGATGTGGTAGTTTAGTGACATGGAATACTCACAGTGCACAGCTAGGCCTATGATCACACCCAGCAGCATGAGACACATCATCCCCAGACACACAGCAACAACTCTGAATGTTCTCTGTGTTTTAGAGCGCTTTCCTGCAACACAAAGTACAGCGGATCGGGTCTTACGTCATCTGATTTTGCATGTATGCATGAATAATCCCCCGGTGAACCTAATGGCAATCCAGCCAATAGTATTGGATGGATGGACATACGGAACGTACAGACCAACATAGCCATCCTTGGAACAGTTCTAACAAAGGAATTACAGTATACTGAATGATATCCACTAGGTAAATGGTGCATTTATATAGTGCCTTTATCCAAGGCGCTTTACAGAGATTGTGCATTACATTCACCCATTCACACACACATTCTAGGGCAGGGGTGGGCAATTTGGAATCCTGAAATGTAACATTTTGATTTAATTTCAAATGCATTTAGTTATATACTCATGTTAACTTTATGAACCTAAATACAAATACATTGGACATAAAAAAAATAGATTTTAGTACTACTATACTAGTCATTAAGCTACTAATATAGACTGACGGAATTAAAGCAGGTCATGTTTGGAATTGTAACAGCTGAAATCAATAATATATCATCAGTATTCCGGTATTAACCTGCGGAGCGCATTAAGCCCCCGGGCCGCCAGCTGCCCATGTATGTTCTAGGGGGTTCAGAGTCTTGCTCAAGGACTCTTCGACAATAACTCTGGGGAAGCCCGGGATCGAACTGAGAACCCTTGGGGAACCCTCTGTGTTCTTATAAGGCAGCTCTAGCCCTGAGCTACTGCCGCCCCTGGTAAATACTTTTGTTTGTTTTGTGCTGCAAGAAAATAAGCATGAAGTCATCCTTTCCTGCTGCAAGATAGGCAATGTCTTGTTTTCGTATAATGAACTCCTTTTTCACTTTGACACACTTTTGACACCTTCACAAAGATTCCAAACTTTCAAACTCACCCAGAGTGACCTCCTGTGGTCCAGAGATGATGCCACTGCTTCTGAAGTTACCCACATTCTCGTAGATGTGCACCTCTCCCTCCTCCATCTGTCCTATGTCCTCATTGTCCCCTCTATCTACATCTTGTCCACTGTCCTCAGTGTCATCTCTCTGTCCTCTTTCTCCATCTCTCTCCCTTACATAATGTGTCAAGTTTGGCACAGAATAAATAACTGTAGACATCTTACAAGGATGAGAGGCTTGAAAAGTAACTATTTACTACAAATAGTGACTACTGTATGTATATTCCTTTCCTGTCTTGATTATCTAAGTATATCAAAATACATTAATTATAACTGGATAACTATAAATAATTAAATATGCAAAATATACTACGTTAGATGCCTGCCTGGGTGCAAAATTCAAACCGTAGCAATGAGGAAGTGTAAGACATAAACACAGTTAACACACACACACACACACACACACACACACACACACACACACACACACACACACACACACACACACACATACACACATACACACACACACACAGGTGCGTCGGTGAGACTGCTGACGTTCAAGAGAAAGCCACATCCTGATATAAAGATAAGATGTAGATGTAAAGGGGGTTCGTTTTTAAAAAGTGTTAAAAATAGAGACACAGAAGTCAGGACATCATCAGTGGAGTCCAGTTCAGACAAAAGTATGACAGAATCATCTGGAGGCAGATATGGATCAAATAGTTGTTCTTGTTATTATTATTACAGGCTGTAAACGTGTATGGCGGCTGCCCTGCACAGCAAGGGCTTGTACCTGCATAACAAACAGCAGGCCGAGGCAGACCTCCCGCCCACACACATCTTACAAGGATCAGAGGCTTGAAAGGAAACTCCTGTTTATAATAGTATTGTATATTCCTCTCCTACATTAGCTCTATCAAAATACATAAAATGATAGATGACTATTAGTAAATAAACAAAGTTAAATGCGATCACGTGATTCACGTCTGTCTTTGGCTGGTCGGGCACAAAACTGTACCAATGAAGAAATATGAAATGGACATCCACACACACGCACGCACGCACGCACGCACGCACGCACGCACGCACGCACGCACGCTATGGGGCTCCTTCAATGCCTTTAATCTCACAGAGATTACGCGTGAACGCGTGAACGCGTGACCAAGTACGCGTTCACACCTGCACGCGTGAACGCGTACACGCGTGAACGCATACACGCGTAACCACTTTAAGTCAATGGGAAACTACATGACGCAACCACAAGTTCAGTCACGGTCGGGGGTATGAGGTACGCGTACGTGAGAGTTTTGGCACTCATGGAGCGTTTGATTATGGCTCCCTGCGTAGCACAGCTCACATGAGTCATGTATATTTCCCATTGACTTACCATTGTAAGTCACGTGACGCGTCACGTGACGCGACCAGATCAGATGCGACCAGATCAGATGCTCCAACAATGCCAGCTCTCCAATGAAAACTACGTGTGAACCTGTAAAGGTACACGTTTTCGCATTAAAGTTAAACGTAGCATGTAACCTTTACACAATCAAACGCTCCATGACTGCCAAAACTCTCACGTACGCGTACCTCATACCCCCGAGCGTGACTGAACTTGTGGTTGCGTCATGTAGTTTCCCATTGACTTAAAGTGGTTACACGTGTACTTGTTCACGCGTTCACGAGTTCACACGTAATGGTACGTGGTGCTGCGCAATTCGGTGAGATTGAAGGAGCCCCATACACACGCACGCACGCACACACACACACACACACACACACACACACACACACACACACGCACACACACACACACACACACACACACACACACACACGTCAGTGAGAGAGCTGATGTTAGAGAGAAACCACATCCTGATGACAAGATAAGGTCAAATGTCAAAGATAACATCAGGTTACATTAAAACAACTTTGCGTAGGAGGAGCCCGGCCAGGAGTCAACCCATAGAGCCTAGTTCTTCCACGCGCCAGAATGATGTTTTGCGTAAAGAAACACCCCTGTTCAAGTCCTTTAATGGGTTATGTAATCAATATGGCCTCACTCAGCTCGTTACCGTACCCACTAGGGTGACGGAGCACTCCCAAACCCTCATAGATCTCATTGTAACCACAGACAAATCCAAAGTCACCGCTAGCGGGGCTATTGTATATGCAGTCTTAGTGATCATTACATGATCTACTGTACGCGTAAAATACACAAACCCAAGGCTAGTGGCCACAAAACAGTTGTAGCTAGAAGCCTCAAAAACTACTCCAGTGAGGCTTTAAATCACACACTAGCGAATACAGACTTTTCCCCTCAACTGCAGTGTACAAATGTCGAAGGAGCATGGTGTGGTTTTAAAACCAAATTGACCGATGCTCTAGACAACGTGGCCCCCTTGCAAACCACCAGGGTTAAAGCCCGCCAAGAGCCATGGTATAACTCAGATATTACCGAATCAGCTAGACTCAGAGACAAAAAGTACGATGAAAAACGTAAGTGCTGCAAAAAGCTTAGAAAAAAATTCAACCCTGACCTCAAAATCCAAATCAAACATCTTACTGCTCAGTGCAAGAAACTCAGAAACCAGACAATCGCCCTAATTAGATCCGCCAAAAAAGACTACATCGACGTCAAAATTGACGAATACAAAAACAAACCACGAGACCTATGGAAGTTGCTTAACAACCAATTAGGCTTAAAACCTAATACCATATGCCACAGCATAAACATCAAAACGGACGCCGCTCTCATTTCTGACAAATGTGAAGTGGCTACCCATCTTAACAAAACCTTTACCACCATGGCCCATTCACTGGTTGAAAGACTGGTTGCCCCATCTGGGCGGTATGGTGTAAAATTTGTTAAGAAATTCTACAATAAACTGGGCGTCAGAAAAGACAGTTTTAAACTTGCCACAGTGACAACTGATGAAGTGTTTAAAAAACTGAGCGCCCTACCTCAACACAAGGCCACTGGCCTTGATAAAATTCCAGCTAGATTTCTCAGAGATTCAGCCGCCACCATTGCTCCAATCATTACCCACATAATTAACCTTTCCATCGAACAGGGTCATGTCCCACAGGACTTCAAACTAGCAAAAGTAACCCCCCTGCATAAAAAAGGTAGCAAACTAGACCCTGGAAACTACCGTCCCGTTTCCATTCTTAGCTCCATATCCAAAGTCATGGAGAAAATAGTCTACGAACAGATTGCAAGATATCTCGATGAGAATAATCTGATTTACGAGTTCCAATCTGGATTCAGAAAATCTCATTCCACCGACACATGCCTTCTCTATTTGACCGACCAAATCAAACGCGAAGCGGATGACGGCAAATATAGCGGCATGGTCATGATGGACCTCCAGAAGGCACCGTAAATCATTCTATTCTGATTGAGAAACTAAAAGCCATCGGTCTTGACAGCGCAGCAGTGAGTTGGATGCAATCTTACCTGGTGGGGAGGGAACAGGTGGTGGAGATTAACGGTACCCTGTCCCCCCCTCCCAGTAAGCTGTGGTGTTCCTCAAGGTAGCATACTGGGACCTCTGTTGTTCCTAATATACGTGAACGACATGGCATCTGCTTGCGACTGCAACCTGTTCCTGTTCGCGGACGACTCGGCTCTCCTAGTCTCGGGCAAGGACCACTTGCAGGTTGAAAAGACACTTAACTCTGAACTAAGTAAGATCTGCACATGGCTTAACGACAACAAATTATCAATTCACCTGGGAAAAACGGAGTCCATCCTCTTTGGATCAAATCATAACCTCAAAAAAGTCGAGAACTTCACAATCAAAGTGGGTGACAAGGTCATAACACGAAAAAACGAAATCTCTTACTTAGGATGCATCCTTGAAGCTAATCTTTCCAGTGAAAAGATGACTTCTAAAGTAATAAATAAAATCAACCAACAAACTCGTTTCCTACAGAGGATCGCCCCGATGGTCAATTTCAACACACTGAAGACCATAGCTGGTGCAATAATCCAGCCCCTCTTTGACTACGGAGTCCACGTATGGTATCGTGACGCACCACAAGCCCTGAAAACTAAACTCCAAACAGCCCAAAATAAACTAATTAGGGTCCTGCTTAACCTTCCCTATCAGACTAACCTCACCGCTACTCACCAGTTAAGAGTGGGGTGGCTCAGAGTAGATGACAGAGTACAGCAACTTGCAATGGGCCTGGTGTACAAGATACACTACACCACTATGATACCCAAGTACCTATCAAAATACTTTATAAACATTAAGGATGTCCATAATTACAACACCAGAGGCAGCGCCACAGATCACTTTCAACCCAGAGTCAAAACCAACAAAGGGTCAAACTCTTTTTTCTGCTATACCACCAAAATGTGGAAAGCCTTACCGAAGGCCATAAAGGAGTGTGGATCACTAGCATCTTTTAAAATTGCCCTGAAAAACCACTTACAGGCAGCAGCCGTTCGCAACTGGTAAAAAATGAACCTAGCCCAACCCTACCCTCCCCTGCCCCTTCTTATACTGTTTGTTCTAGACTTACTGTCTTCTTTTTTTGTTTTTCTTTACATATCTACTGCATAGTACTGTGTTCTATTTGTCTGTCATTCAATGTTATATGAGATACTTAAATGGTTTCCAGTGGAAATAAGCTTAGTCTTTTCATGGATCTCCTTTTAGTAGACCTTGTACCAGTGAACTGTACCGTCATGAAACTGTACCTTTTCCTATGCAAACTTCTAATAAAGTCTTCAATCAATCAATCAATCAATCAATCAGAATGGTACCCCCAATCCCGGCAGAGTAGTTCCGGTGCAGCACATTGAGTGACCCTGTCTTTCCCTAATAGGACTGATCGTGGATAGCTACTGGGACGTAAGTCGGGACTTGATCAACCCCGGCTGGGTCACCTGGGCGAGGGTGTATGATGTTGCGAGACCCGAAACACCCGTCGACCCCAGGCTACATCACTGATGATACGTCCCAGTTGCATCCTTGTGATGTTTTTTACACTATTAGTTCTATTTATAGTGGCTCATAGGAATAGACTATGTGACAACCAGGAATAGTTTGGTGACCACCGGAGACTCGGTTGACGGCCGGAATTTAGACGGCACCCGGGAGCAGGTTGGGTTAGCGCCCCAGCCTGTGTCTTCCGTGAGGAAGAAGCCCAACAAATCCACGGTGAGGCCTTTAGGAGGGCCATTCAACTGCAGCAGCTGAATGGAATGTTTGGATTGGGGTCTGGTGCAACGCACAGGTTCTGAACCTGGTGAGAGCAGGGGAGGACCTGGTGAGACGTAGGAGGAGCCCGGCCAGGAGTCAACCCATAGAGCCTAGTTCTTCCACGCGCCAGAATGGTACCCCCAATCCCGGCAGAGTAGTTCCGGTGCAGCACATTGATTTCCCTAATAGGACTGATCGTGGATAGCTACTGGGACGTAAGTCGGGACTTGATCACCTGGGCGAGGGTGTATGATGTTGCGAGACCCGAAACACCCGTCAACCCGAGGCTACATCACTGATGATACGTCCCAGTTGCATCCTTGTGATGTTTTTTACACTATGCGTAAGTATGTGCGTACGTGCGCGAGTGCTTGCATGTATCTGTGTGTGAGCATGCGTACGTGTGAGTGCATGTATTTGAGGTTATTAAAGGGATAGTCCACCTCATTCTTTTTTTTAAACATCAGTGTTCTCATGAGGTAACCTTTGATGCCCAAATGAACTGTCTGTCTGTCTGTCTGTCTGTCTGTCTGTCTGTCTGTCTGTCTGTCTGTCTGTCTGTCTGTCTGTCTGTCTGGCTGTCTGGCTGTCTGTCTGGCTGTCTGTCTGTCTTCACACTTCACAACAATGGTGAGTGTGCTTGTAAGGACCCAAGGTTGTGAAGCTGATCAGATGAGTAGTTCTTCAGAACTGGTCAGCTCCATAGCGGAAAGGAAAGACAGCCACATACCGGTACATACCTGTACAGAATCCTCACGTCTAGACAGACAAAGCCTTGTAACCCTTGTCTATCTACACATGAGGATTCTGTATGTATGTGGCTGTCTATCCTTCACATATCTCCAGAACTGTTCATCTGTTTGACACCCAAGGATGTACAAACCAGTGTCAAGTTGTGCTCCGAGCGGTGACCACACCCTGGCTTGTAACACTAACTGTACTAGTGTTATATACATGTAAAAGTAGGCTATATTTACACTATAATGACATCAGGACAGTGAAGGTATCTGGGCTGTAGGCTACATAGTGCAGTAATTTGATAGATTTACTTAAACAGAAGATGAATACATGAATCACACAACTAGTTAACAAAATGTGAGCGCATAATTGTTGTTTTGCCGTGCATGGCTGTGCGTGAGGCAACCTGTTCTCTCACAGTCAGTCACACTTTGTATATTCTTGTTTGGATTACTTGACCAGAGGAATGAAAAGGTTATTCACTTCATCATAAAAGGTATCATTTGGTACACTTGGTACCAAAAGATAACCCTAACATTTTCACAAAAACACCTTGTGGCGACAGGGACAAAGTATAGCTTGTGCCCAGGGGCCCTGGAGACAAAGGGGCCATGGCACAGCCATCTGAACATCTACTTTTTTGATTAATCAGTCAGAGACCCCTGGGTCCGTTTCATCTGAGGACATGATCCACTTCCAACAGAGATTTAAAAATAAAAACCTGTGTTGTCTAATCACATTAAACATGTGTAAAATAAAAATACACTCTTATTTTGAAAGACTCCTAATTTACTATATATTAAGAGGTATTTTTTTAAGTGGTTAATGTTTTCTCATAATGAATTGCCCAAGATAGTTCAAAGTAGAGGTTAAGACTGCTTTGGTAGAGGTTTGGGTTGTGTAGTTACCTTGCCATGATATGATTCCAAAGGTGGGCAAGAAATCTAAAATAATTTCTCCATTGACTAGAAATTGACAATTCAAAATATACTCATCATTGACTTATAGCTCCTGGAGAGTCTGGAGGAGCTCTTTTAGCCGGTTACACCTGTAAACAAACTCATACAAAACTGATTCAGAGAACATCACCAAACCTTTTTATTCATACTTTTATTCATACTTAAAGAACATTAAATGCATATTTAAAGAGCATTAAATGCATACTCAACGAACATTAAATGAATACATAAAAAGCATTAAATGTGTACTTAAAACATTTAATGCATACTCAAAGAACATATATGTGTACTTAAAGAACATTAAATGAATACTTAAAAACATGAAATGTTTACTTAAAGAACTTTAAATGCATAGTTATGGTAGAAGATTATGTACTTTTATTAACAGAGAAAGAACAGAAGAAACGTCACTTCTCACAGATGATGTTTTTCCTACCACTAGTACATAACGTATTAACCCATTCTCCATTCTCGTGTCTGTATGCTACACAGTTCATGTATTTGTTTTCATCAGGCCATCCACTGGCCCAGTACCTGCCGAGAAAACAAAAACATGTATTTTAAATAATCACATACAGGCAGTCACTCACATAAAGTAACTTTGATACAATTATGATAGAAAAGCTTGTAAAATGTCTCACTCTGTTGTTGTCAGTGGTGTTCCATCCACCCACGTCCAATTTCCATCAGTCCTTTTCAGACCAATCCAAGATCGAGCTAACTCAAGGGATGCACCATCCCCTGCCAATCCTCTGATGAATTCCTGATAAATTGTATATGATTGATTACACTGTAAGTAATTGTCTATGTGCAATACACTCAGATGTTCACAATAATCACAGACTGACACCTGGACATCTGGACACTAGAGCTGTCAACATTCCTTAGAAATTAAAATCGAATATTGGTCTTCGAAATTGGCTCAAATATCAAATATATTTGAATATTAATATTATTAATATTAATATTATTTTACAGGGACAATAGAAAGAAATATTATCAACTTATAAAAACCTACAAAATATATATTTTTATTGGATCTAAGTAGCGCACATGCTGTCACTCTGTACTCATTCAACAGAACGAGGTGTAGAAGAAGCATGTCAAGAGTAGTGTGTCACACAGAAATATGTGACCATGTGTAAGCTATGACAGCTCCTCCTGGGGTAATGTTAACTTATTTTTCAACATAACGTTACATTCGCTAAAGTCTGCATGTTTACTTTCCCTGAGATGGATTAACATTTAGCTTGGAAATGCTGTGGAGACAACAATTTGATGGCGAGTTCCTTCCTCCATAGCAGGGGAAAGTTGGCAAATTAGCAGAAAGATATCTTTTCTGCAGCAGTTTGTTTCTCACAGACTCAGAGGATGAAGCTATCAAGCTATCAAGCTAACAACATCACAGCATGTGTGATGAGAGAGCAGGGTGAGAGAGTAATATAATTCCAGTACTGTTTGTAAACGAGAGCTATACTTCAATAGTACAACCGTGTGTTGCCGGAGTTACGTTTCAATAGTACAACCGTGTGTGGCTGGTGTTATGTTTCAGAGTAGTACAACCGTGTGTCGCCGGGTGTTTACAAAAGAAATGTATATATACTACAAATATATTTTTTTAATATTCGAATGTACATTTCTTTCCGTATTCGAGGAATATTCGATATTTGAATATTAATTTGACAGCCTTATTGGACACATGCACACATGCATGCACGTACTAACCTGTTCTTCTGTACTGTTAATGATAACCAGATCTGCTCCCTTCTTCTTACAGTGCTCTCTACTTTCCTCCCAAGTTTTCTTTTCAGTAGATCTGTAATAATAGCTGCATCCAAACTTCTTCCATCCACTGGGGCACCATGACTTGACTAAAACATCAAACAAGAGTTTTACTAATGGAGGGGAAAAAAAAGTTTCTGAGAAAGAAGTCTCCTCCTATGATAGGGGGCCCATAAGTCAGACATTTCATTACTCCGACTACGTGGCTATACGCGTGCGGTTAGTGTTAGGGCTAGTATAATGATGGTGCCATTGATGAGCCTTTTTAAGGGGCAATTGGATTGGACTTTTTGCCCCCCTTCCAGATTAGCCAGTAACCCACCAATATGATCCACCTATATTACATTTGTGGGTGGGGGGGGCGCATGGTCAACGGTTGGCCTCACAGACAAACATAGCATTCCCATTTACAGTATGAGTGGTCGGCATGACAAACACAACACATTCTTAAAAGTGACAGGAAGACAATCAGGCAGACAGACATACAGATCTCAGAAACAGGCCCGACGGCATGGGGGGGCAAGAGGGGGTTTGGCCCCTGGCCCCTAATGCAGACCACCTCGCCCCTCCACTGTGCATCAGTGAAACCATTTTTATTGTTTTTTACAGAGTTGCAAATGGTCTAAAACAAAGGCAACATGCTTGAAACACACATTTGCATATGGTCGCAAGCTCACGGTCCCCTAAGCCATTGTCTCCTGGCGCAGGACCTGCTCAGTAGGGGTGTGTATCCATCCCCTACAAGGCGATTCGATACGTATCCGATACATGGGCTAACGATTCGATTCGGAAACGATACGGCTTACATACAGAACGATTCGATACGATTCGATTTGGTGCAATTTCGATACGATTTCGATTTTGTGGAATTTGATTCAATTCGATCCGATTCGATTCGATACGATTCGATACGGTGTGATCTGATACTTACGTTTAATGAAACATACATTTTCCATTTTTAATTAAGAAACTTGATCTATAAAGTAGCATGGCTGACCTTCAAATAATGGATATCTCATAAAAGACCAAGGAATAACAGAAAATTGTAAAGAAAGATGGATGACAAATCATTTTAGTATCATGTCATTGTTGTGTTCATTCTAAATAGACACAGACATGTAGATACAAAAAATAATTAATGTAAACTACAAAGCCTACTGACATGGTTTGAAAATCTGTCTCACACACCCATTTCTAAGAGCTTCACTTTAGCAGTTACAGTTGGTCAGGTGGAGAAATATAAAACAAACACACAAAAGGCCTGGCCCTTCAGGCTTCAGTACAGTGCAATAATTGTACTTTGCAAAGCTGCTATAATAACACTGAAAAACTAAAATACATCCTCACCAATGCCACAGATCAGATCAATCCTCAGCAATGCCACAGATCAGATCACCAAATAAAACTAGTAAAAGAGCCTGCTGTTATTCAGTCAATAAGATCATTTCAAAGAGATCCACTTTACAACAGTAACAACAGCAGTATAAAGTAAGTGCAACATTTGAAGTCTGGCACACATCATGTCTACTTGTTATCTTATGGCTCTACTGCAGTAGTTCTAAAAAAAAATCAATGTCAAGGACCCCCAGTTTGACATATGGATCAGGCTCTTGTCTTAAGTTTAAATGGAACCAAATGGACCCATTAGGGTCCATTTGGTTCCATTTGTACACTCCATTGAGTTACACATACAGAAGGGTTCATTAGGGTCCATTTGGTTCCATTTGTACACTCCCCTGCTGAGTTACACATACCCAAGGGTCCATTTGGTTCCTATCATTTTGCCGAGGACCCCCTAGAACTGCCTCAAGGACACTTGGGGGTCCCCGGACCCCACTTTGAAAACCAATACTCTATAGTCGCCCTTTGCAATAAAAGCTGATGCTGTGATTATTACCTTTGCTGTCGACAAGCGCGGGGACTTCTGATGGTTCTACTGGGAAAAGTGTTATCCAATCCATTACTGTCGCATTCTTATAAAATCCAAACTTGCGTTTCTCCACTGGAATAACCCATAGTGAATAGTGATGGAACTAGTCTACCACGTTGTTGGTTTGTTTACAAGTCGCTGGGTGTCGCACATGCGAGCGTCATACACGCACCAGCGTGCTATGTCGGAAGTAGCAGATCTATAAGTTTACAACCCATCCACATGCAACACCCTGTGGGCTTGTAGATCTGCGGCTTCCCGCAGGACAGTGACTGTAGTACGCAGAAACCCAGCTCTAGCGGAGGACAGAGCAGCAGGCAGCTTTTTCTTTTTTTTTCTTTCCATTGCACTGCAGCACTGACTGCTAGCAGCGCTCACTTTTGAAGTAATGATTTGTAACAGTAAACGATGAGTAAGTAAGTTCAGAATTTCACAGCAGGTTAATTATTTAATGCTAAAATCCGATTAATCCGATTAATAACTTTAGGACCGATACATCGACCGATACGGCCGCGATTTGGACCGATCCGGGTAAACGCGCATCGATGCGGCCGTATCGCTAGTGTTGAAACCGATAATCGATTCATATCGATTTTTTCCCGCACCCTTACTGCTCAGATATCTATCTAAATTATATAGGAATCAAACGAACACAAAGGCCAACTTAAATAAATAACTATCCATTTAGGATAGTTCCGTATCTGTAATTAACTCTCCCCACGCTTTGAACGTTCACGTTCGCCCCAATTCTCAAGAGACCTCCGCGCCAATACGGCGCTCGTTCGGTTCGTTCGTCTGATGACTGTAAGCTGATGAGGGGTCGCGCGGCCGTGTACTGTAAACACATTTTCTGCGGTGATGGTGTAAAAAATCCATTATGCGTTAACATCAACGGAGACCAATTCACTTCCTTGTTGATTTCCTCTGGCCCGGAGGCTCTGTAGCCAGTGACTGGTCTGAATGTACGGCAACACATAACAGGAAAATTCACATTCATTCTCGCATGACGCCGCCCTCTGCTGCCTGGCAGACCAAAGTGCACTATTGCACAATAAAAAATAAAAAATAAAAAAAAATGTCTATCTACTATAACGTCGCAAAGGTAAGCCGCTTTTTGATGGCACCAGACCCAATAAATAAATAAATAATCTGGCAGTAGGAGAGTTAAACAATAATTAAAAATAAGTCATACAAATATGATAAATTGTAGTATCTAGTATACTACAATAAGACGCCTCAGGGCGACAAGCGAGGTTGTGCCATGTCTTGGCCATCTGGCCAGTGATGTATATCAGACCAGTTACCCATATATGGAGATCCATGTGCTGATGTTATTCGTTATGTGAAAGTCCTATGATGTCTATGACATCTGACATCATACGTACACACCCTTTTATGCCCATACATGGAGATCCCTGTCTGTAGAACCAGCCACACATATATGGGCTGTCTTGGCCATATATGGATTCTGTTAGTGGTATGTGGCCGATGTGGCCTCCATATATGGGCATTCCCATATGAAGTCCTGTTAGATATGGGCTTAATATTGATGACATCAGGGAACTCCATATATGGGCATAAAAGGGATTCTGTTAGTGTGGACCTTCTGTCGCAATAATTGTAACTCATGCAATAAACAGTGTTGCATGCTCCTTCTGTTTTTGTAAGTGACCACAAGCAGTTCTTGGACTGTATTTAACACGTTAAATGATTAATTAAATGATTCCTGTTTACCAGTGTTTTCATATCTGAATAAGCGTTTTAAAGTGTGCTTAGTTGGGCTTGCTTTCTATTGTTTTTTGAGCTGTGCTCTGGGATTTGGCTTTATCCGGTTACCCCCCCCCCCCCCCCCCCCCCCCGCCAGGGACCCCCATACTCAATTTGTATTAACAGCCAATGAGGGACCAGCATTCCTGGTGATGCCAGTGGTGAGCGCACCTCATGACGTCTCTACTTCAATCCCAATAGGAGTAATGATGAAAGCGGTGATGCCAGTGGTGCACGGCCTACTTGTGCGCAAGGACCAAGTTGGCACCTCGACAGAGTGCAGTTCTAGTTTAAACTGTCGTGACCAAACCTTTACAGGGATAGCATTAAACTGGCTGATGAAGTTAATGGTATTCAGGTCCTACGTGGCATCGCTTCCAGTATATACTGTATTGTTTCAAATTATTATAAAATGTTTGTGGTGCAGGAACTTTTAACATAGTGCAGCCACATTTTTGCCAGACCCATGAAATGGGTAGGCCTACATAAGCAAATGTCTGTCGGTCCGGGTTTTCTATATAAAGGGTATATATGATGATGACATGATGATGACATGCCTACAAAAGGCATGATGTCATAAATGATGATGACAGACAGGGGGTCTGGCACAACCAGGTTGACCTGGTCTAGTTATTGAAGAAAACACGTTTTATGTCATGGTTCTATGACGGGGTAATAGAACTGCAATTATGTTTGCCAGACCCATGAAATGGGTAGGCCTACATAAGCAAATGTCGGTCTGTCTGTCCGGGTTTTCTATATAAAGGGTATATATGATGATGACATGATGATGACATGCCTACAAAAGGCATGATGTCATAAATGATGATGACAGACAGGGGGTCTGGCACAACCAGGTTGACCTGGTCTAGTTTTTGAGTAGTGTTCCTGCAAGGGGCTAAGCTCCAACATCTGGCTTTGTCAGGGTCCCAAAATATGTCAGGGCCCCAAAAACTTTCCGGGACCCCAAAAATGTCCAGGACCCAAAAGAAAATGATATGTGACCTTGTCTTCTGAAGCGTGGCTTACATCTGCTCTACATTGTGCTCAAAGTTAGTTGTCCGGGCTCTGAAGTGTGGCCTACATTTGGCCTATACATCTTAGCACAAAGCGTTTGTTGTACGCCAAGGGTCATAAATAGCACCGCTCACTTCACACTAGGTGTGATTTTTACGACTACAACTAGGACATTAATGAAAATATCAATAATAATACACAGAGGGTTTGTAACCTTTCTCACCTGCAATCTCGCTTAACTGAAGTTTTAACAAATCTTTCTCATATTTTTCCTGGGCCAAGGTGTTATTCATGGTTTGAAACTGGATTTTTAACTCATCTTTCTCCAGGGTCAGGGTGTTGTTTATGGTTTGAAGCTGGATTATTAACCCTTCTTTCTCCAGGGTCAGACTGTTGTTTATGGTTTGAAGCTGGGCTATTAATTGATCTCTCTCCTGGGTCAGGTTGTTGACTCTGGTTTGAAACAGAGTCAGGTGCATTTGCAACTGGATATTGGCTGAATTATCTGCAAAGAATACAATGGTGAGTGAATTAGCTTTGACAAGAATGCGTCTTTTTTATGTGGATTTGTTAACACATCTTTCTTCAACATACTGTTGCATACTTGCAAGCAATGATATGCAAATACACACAAAAGGCCTCTAACAATGACAATTTCACAACAAGGAGAAGTCACATGAATGTTTGGGTTAATGCTGTGCTGACCTTTGAAATTGCTTCAGCTAAAAATGTCAGGCAACCAGATCTATGAGTGATGAGGATGTTTTTGACATGGAATACTCACAGTGCACAGTCACAGTCAGGCCTATGGTCACACCCAGCAGCATAAGACCCATCATCCCCAGACACACAGCAACTATGAGAGTTCTTCTCACTGTTTTAAAGCTCTGTCCTGAAACACAAAGTACAGATACTATTAAGGCCCTCATTTACTGTATTAAAGTGGTGTAGACCAAATAATGGGCATCCCAATGGCCGGTTGATTTGACATATGGATGCCACAAAAACTGTGGGAGGAGTAGCGCGGCAAAATAATGTTTATCAGGAAGGGAAAGATGGATGGAATAAAGTCGGACAAGTACTATAGTCTGGTTGCCCTGCAGGGACAACAACACTAATTATATATGGAAATAATCTGGCATAGCCTATTTGCAAGTTACGATAGGTGCTTAATGATTCACCCATTTAAACAAGTGCTTTTCAGTGCACTGAGTTGATTGGGCCATGAAAGTGTCTGTTCTGTGCATGTTAGTTGAGTTCTCTCTCTAATCAATGAATGCATCAAAGACAGCAATGTGTGTGTGTGTGTGTGTGTGTGTGTGTGTGTGTGTGTGTGTGTGTGTGTGTGTGTGTGTGTGTACACACAGATCTGCAATTCTAGTATGTTTTTAAAATAATTGCACACATCAAATAAATAATACGAAATGATATACAGTACACTTTGTTTGTTTTGTTCTGAGATGAAATCTGAAAGTAATCATGTTTTCCTGCTGCAGGAAAGACAATGTCCTGTTTTTATAGAATAAATTCGTTCTAGACAGCAATTCACTACTTTGCCAAACTCACCCTGAGTGTGACTTCCCTCTGTGTTGTCCCTCATGTCCTCCTGTGGTCCAGAGACATCACAGATTGTGACATCGTCCAGGCTCTCATAGATGTTGTCAGTGTCACCGCTCTGTCCTCTTTCTGCATCTGTCGGTCTTCTTTTGTTATAGATCACTGTCTGTGTTGCATCTGGCACTGCATAAAGACCTGTAGACATACAGGATGAGAGGCTTGAAAAGCACCTATTGACTACAATATTGACCGTATTCCTCTCCTGCCTTGATTAGCAATATCAAAATACATCAGGCCTACATGATTAGATTCTGTAACTATGAACATACTACCACATGTGCACATGCACAGACACATGTACACATGCACAATCATGAATTAAAACAAGTACCTGTGGCACAGCGCCCTTTGACGCCCCTAGTGACTTGCTTCCTTGGGGTTTTGCCCGCCACATGCACCTTCCCTGAAAACATAGAGGAAGAAGGAAGGAACAGATACACAGGAGGGACTGACAGCATGGCATGGCCCTAATGACATCATCATTACTTCTGTCCACAACCGATGAGGTGGAGTGAGGTGGGAGGGTGGAGCTCACAGACACACACTGGGACGACAAAATGTAATGTGGTTCGCAGTCCAAAAATGTTTCTACAGCCTGTCACTGTAAGCATTTTTGAGCCATGATGCCCATAGGCCAGGAGTCTGTCAGCTCTGAGGCAGCTCGATACAAGTACACCACTTGGACATTACATATTATGTCGCAGGGACTTAACGCTTTCAACCCTTGATGCTGAGTGCCAAGCAGGGAGGCAGGGAGCAGGGACCATTTTATAGTCATAGCTATATGAACCGGCTGGGGATCGAACCCTGACCTCCCAATCTCTGGGTGGACACTCTAAAGGAGGAGAGGCTTGAAAAGCGACTATGAACCATGTTGTATATTACTCTCCTGTCTTTATTAACTGTATTAATAATTAATTACAGTATTATAAGAGCCACGTGCCAGTCATATTTATAACGATCCAATGTGCAGACTCTGTATGTTTGACCCAACAGTTTAACTCATCTTACATGTAATTGAGACTTTGTGAATGTGTGTGTTAATGTGTACCTTGATGTTTTCTAGACGGATCTTGTGAGCTGGATCCTTGCTCTCTAAGACTGTCGGCTCTTTTGTTGACGTAGACAGCACTCTGCTCTCCTTTCTCCTCCTGCCTTTCCTCTCGCACTCCTCCATCATACCTCACTCTCCTCGTTTTGACTGGCTTGCCAGACATCTTAACACATTGACCGCCATTTTAACATACCTCCGTACTCCCACCTGCCATTCGTCTCCATAGACTTCCATGTAATTGGGTGTGCACGGATCATGCACACCCATGCCTAGATAATGCACCACGTGTGTCCACATTGCTCACAGCTTTCAAACAAAAAAATCCGAATGGAAATCCGTTCAGGCATTCATGAGATAACAGCCACTATGTTTAACAAAGATGGCTGCCAAAATGGCTGCCATGCTTGAAAGATGGGGTTGCTATGGGGGTTAAACATGCAATTTCGCGATTGCTATCATGCCTACTCCATTTTTTGGGGTCCCAAAAATTTTTTGAAAAAAAATTTTTTTGAATTTTTTTTTTCTTTTTTTTTTTTAATTCTCGGGACTATCGGGCCTGGCGGGGAAAGACATTGGAATAATCTCGGGACTATCGGGCCTGGCAGGGAATGAGTTAAGGAATGCCAAAAAAACATTTTATATATATATATATATATATATATATATATATTCTTATTGTTTTTTTTTACATACAATACATAAAGACATTAAGACATTCACACACATACCACCTGCACATTAAATTAATAGTTAGTTAAATTATGTTAATAATGTGGATATATTATTCATTAAGTACAATATAATGTACTTTATTCATTAAAAAAAAGAGTATCTTACTTTGTCCAATATGTTTGTGGTCCTACATTGGTCTTCAATGTTGCAAAATAGACTGAGCTGCTGTCTGTTGCCTACTAGTTACCATCCAAAGCACGTAGGTTTTTAATTTGTGACACAATAATCTTTACCACAGAATTTACGTGTTCATCTCTATCATCTGAGATAAATTCTGGGCGGGGAAAGTTAGTGGAAAGTACTCCACCAACCACATCAACTGCTTTAGATCAAAAATTATTCAAATTGTTTTTTAGAAGGAAAAATAAATAATAATAATAATCTGAAGATAAATGTATTGCTGCCTGTTTATTAATGCCTCATTTACACTTCTTTGCAAAAAATAGGAAACAGAATGTTAAAAACCACAGCTCCCCTCTTCCTGTCTCATCATGTTTGCTACAACTATACTGCACTCTGTCGAGGTGCCAACTTGCAACCTGTGGCTTACTTGTGCGCTAGCAGAGTGCGCAAATACGATCGGTGCTGTTTGGTGCTGTCTGTATTTACTGTATGTGTGTGGGTGGGCAAGTTGGCACTCTACCGAGGTGCAAACCTGCGCCTTGTTATTTAAATCAGTTCAAACTGTTTGGTGGTGATGTCACCAAGAACGTTGCACCCTCATTGGCTAATGGCCCTGCCTTTTTACTGTCGACCAGATACAGATGGCGCACTATGCTGGCGCAAGTACAAATATATAACAGTGCTGTTTGTCATTAAAAAAAAAAAATTGTGTATTTGGTCATTGTATTATAAGTACCCCCCCCCCCCCCATTCATCAACAGCTAGGCTACATACTGATAAGCTGGTGAGCTGTGATCGTTGTCAGTCTAACAGCTGCCCCTCCCCCCTCCGCAGCTCTCCAAGTTCAAAGCAGCATGCAGACACAGACAGATAGACAAGCAGTATCACATGGTTAATTCACTCATGCAAACAGTGATGTGACTTGCAAACGTCAAACAAGTGCCGATCGCGCAAGTGTCATCATTCATTGGGCAGATTGGGGCGACACATTGCCTCCTCTACTAACTGCCGCCCCAGGTAATTGCTTTGAGGCTCCGGCCCTGATTGCCATTATGCACAACCGCTCAGCCGATCAACTTCACACTTGGCAAGTGTACTGGTGAGGAGCCAATGAGGTGAAGCGCCGTGTGTGAAGCTGATCAGATGAGCAGTGACTGTATTTATGCCTGACTGTCTTCACAGAATCTCCAGAACCATTCGCCTGCGATGGTATCAGGATGGGCATTGGTTCCCACACTGCCCACAGCCCATCTCTCCACCACCCACTCATCAGTGGGTTGATTGGTACCTTCAGTATTTATTTAGGCAGTGCACCTCCTGGCCCTGTGTTAGCTGTGTGCCTCTGCTCGTTTGTGGGTGAGGCTGTGGGTTGGTTATAGTGGACTAATACCGTATATGAACTTGCCACAGTAGGAAGAGCAGTTGCGGTTATACATACACCGTAACCATGGGCATGCATGGTAGCTCCAGAACTTAAAGGAAGACTTCACCACGTTTCAACCTATCTTCATATACTCTGTAATTGGTCTTCACTAAAATAGCAAAAAATATATAATAATCTACTCGGTCTGTGTCTCTTATAGGACTGTGGACAGATCAGAAACCAGTGATATCATTAGGCAGATTGTTTTTAAATAAAATTAAAAAAATATATATATTGCACTTCCTTGAAACATTACCTGCATCTATGTGGATGTACCAAACGCACACATGTGCATGCGCACGCACGCACGCACGCACGCACGCACGCACGCACGCACGCACGCACGCACGCACGCACGCACACACTCTCACACACACACACACACACACACACACACACACACACACACACACACACACACACCCCGACCAGAAACAGACGTGATAGCATTAAGCTAACTTGGTATATTTATCAAGTTATCATTTTATGTATTTTTAATAGACCTAACCATGGAGAGGATTATAAAGTCAGCACATCTTGTAACAACATCTTTGCCACACGCACACGCACTTGCGTCAGTGAGAAAACTAATGTTCAAGAGAAACCACATCCAGATGTAAAGATAAAGTTGTAGAGGAGAGTTGACGTGTCAAAAATAGAGACATAGAAGACAGCATGTCTTGTCCACCGAGGTCCAATTTCAGAATAAAGTGTGAATTGATCATCTGGAGGCAGATATGGGTCAATAGTTGGGTTGTTGTGTTATTTATAAAATTTGGGTGCAGGCTGTAGGCTACACTGTAAAGTTTAATGTTGTAAGTGTGGGCCTACTGTACTTAGTCTCTCTCTCGCTCTCTCTCTCTCTCTCTCTCTCTCTTTTTATCTGTCTGTCTGTCTAACCTCTCATCCAATCAACTTCACACTTGGCAAGTGTTTTGGGAAGGACCCAAGATAGTGTTGAGTGTGAAGCTTATCAGATGAGCAGTTCTCCAGAACTGTACGTATTTATGCCTGCTTGTACTTCACATAATTTATCTCCAGAAACATCACACTTGGTAGGTGTACTTCTGAGGTCTCAAGGAAGTGTGGACTGTGAAGTCCATTGGACAGGCACCTGTTCTGAACGGTGGACAACCTCCCAAACGGTCACTGCGCCAGTGTGATATAAAAGTCATGTTATACATACATGTAATGACTTCATAACAGTGTGATATATAAATGTCATATTATACATGTAATGACTTTGAACAGTGTGATATATAAATGGACAGGTAGTCTCTAGATCTCAATTCAGTTCAGTCCAAAAGGTTGTGATTTCATAATCAGCTTTATTGTCACAGCTTAACAAGTGTAAACAGGAGGAGGGTGACATTATTGTTCTTACAAAACCCATCATTTGTAGTTTTAAGGAGCAGAGTTGAAGAGCGAGGGAAACAGGATAGAAACAGGTCAGGTATAATCACAGTAGAGTTCCCAGTAGAGTACATTTACATATTTACATAGACATCCGGTCCCATATCCCAGACACAGAATGACAAGTGGCCCATAGGGTCTACTGGGGCAAGCTGGTAATGTAATTTACGTTGGAGGATTATTATTAGGCCTATATATGTTTTTTTCTTTTTTTTAAGTTTTTTTGTCTTTGTTGATGTTTGTTTTTACCCCCAGAGACCACTGGAATAATGTTTTCAGACTGATTATACATATGAGACCATTATGTATTTGTCAAAACAATATTAATACTAATCCTACTGCAAATAATAATAATAATGACAATGCAATAATAATAATTTGTATAAAATAAGATGAATGCTGCAGTGGTTCCTTTGATTGGCCCATCAATTAAAACACTCTCTTGACACTTTGATGACCAGGATATTTAAAACAAAGTATTTATTCATCTTTGGTTTCATGTGTGAGCCTTGCTGTCCATTGTCCACTCTGAGATCTCTGTTACCTGCGGTACAGAACCAGCAGAACACAGTCCATGTCCAGTTTTCTGCTCATGTTAAGAGCTTCTGCACAATTCACCTGTGGTGTGCATTGCATTTTTGACACGGATATTGCAGTAGTTCTCTCTTTAAAGAGGGTATAATTGGAGTGAGGCATAAAAGGATACAGAATATACAGTATATTGTTTTATCCATCATCATTGATTCTTCTTTTTGTTCTGTTCATGCGGGACTCAGGACAAATGTCCCATTTTCGGTTCTGTCTTGCTAAAAACTATAGCACCTCTCACAGATCCTGTGTTGTTTATTTAGATCACATAATGCATTCCTCCATTCTGCGTCCTTGTGCCGGTATTCTACACAGTCCCATGTTTCCCAGGTAACAGGCCATCCCTTATTCCAGTACCTGCAGAGAAAACAACATCATGTATTTTAATCACTTCCACTCGGTCACTCACATGCAGTGATAGAATTGCAATAGACCAAAACTCAAAAATGTCTCACTGTGCTGTCACTGGTGTTCCATCCACCCACATCCAGTTTCCATCAGTCCTGCTCAGACCAATCCATGATGTGCCATACCCATCGTCCAATCCTTTGATGAATTCCTGACGATTTGTCAATGATTAAACCATAAATACATTTCTTTAAATTATGTTCAACATTTCATTATAATGAATATAATTTTGCACACACGCACGCACGCACGCACACACACACACACACACACACACACACACACACACACACACACACACACTAACCTGTTCTTCTTGACTGTTAATGATCACAAGATCTGCTCCTGTCTTCAGACATTGTTGTCTACTTTCCTTCCAGGTTTTTCTTTCATCAGATCTGTAATAACAGCTGCATCCAAACTTCTTCCATCCACTGGGACACAACTTGTCTAAACACCGAACAGGAGTTTTAATGACAGGTTTTAATCAATTCTAACATGGAGAGTAATTACAACTAGAAAATACATTTCTAAGAAATGTGTGTGAAAAGTATGCCTGCAGCTCGCTAAGTGTGTGCAACCTTGTGTAGCGGTTGGTGTTATCATTAGCATTAGAATGTTTTACATTAGCATTTTTAGCATTAGCTTTAACATTAGTATTTTTCACATTTGTATTAGCATTAGCATTTTTAGCATTAGCTAACATTAAAGACCCAATGAAATAACTATTTTGGGTATTTTATTTTGAAGTTTCAGTTTGAAAAGGAAGCCTGTGTGTTTCTGAACCTATCTGAGGGGACCAGCCCTTCAGGCGATGGGATTTAAAATCTGAGTAATGGGAGTAATGGGAGCCAGCAATGGGAAACAAACAGGTGAATGTAATCAAAGGTTCATTAATATTCAAAAACTATCTATGTCATCACTTTTTGAATTTATGTTCACAGGAAGTAATTAAGAATGGTCTATTTAGGGACCTTTGATATAAATATACACACAAAAATGTTTATTTTCCATTTCTTTGGCATCTAGTGTTAGGTATGGCCATATTATCACTACAGATATGCTCTAAAAGTGTGAAAAACATGTTTTTGATTTCACCCCATCTTTACATTTCTTTGCATTAGCATTTTTAACATTAGCTAGCATTAGCATTTTAACATTAGCATTTTTAGCATTAGTATTTCTAACATTAGCATTTTTAACGTTAGCATTTTAGCATTAGCTTTAGCATTTTTAACATTAGCATTAGCATTTTAGCATTAGCATGTGGTAACATTAGCATTTTAGTATTAGCATTTGTTAGCATTAACATTTTAGCTTTAGCATTAGCGGAAGTAGCGGTTAGCATTAGCGGTTAGCATTTGGGACTGTGGGACCACCCACCGAGTTTGAGACCAGTAACGTGTTGGGAAGTGGAGTTATGACTGTTTAAAGCCCAGCCAATTGGAGTGTAAAATGGGGGAAGTCAATCTCTCCTCCCTTTCATGTAACTAATGGAGTCAGTCAAGGAGGAATATGGGGCTATCTGCCCCTCCCCGCTTTACTCTGGCCCGCCCACCACCGCCATCTTGTTGTTGGCAACCAGATGTAAACAATCCAAGCATTCCATAGCAACGCAGTGTATTGAACGCGTCTGCCTAGGCTGCAGCTAAATCAATGGATCCGACAGGACATCTATCAACTGTAGAGAGAAAACGTTACGAAGAAAATATCAGGGTCATTGGTGTTGATCCTTACAAGTTAAAAAACGAGTGAATTTAGGACTTTTATCTGTTGGTTTAGTATCCTAAAGCAGGACTTAACGATCTGCAAAAAACACTCTCCCGTTTTTCTCTATGGATGTTTTTTCTTCAGATGAAAGGCAACAGCAACAACGTTTAATTTCGAAAGGTACAGTAGACTAATAATGGCTTTGCAATCTTGGTTCTCTTGCTAATGTTTTCGGTTTGAAAATGATTTAGTGGGACCATAGAGTTATAATAAGAAGAGTGGGACAGACTGTAGGAATTGAGCTAGCTGTGCTAACATTGGTAGCTATTTTCCTGTGTAGGCTACGTTTTATTTTTTGTGGAAGGAACTAATCATATCATGTTTATGTCAATGTACACTCACCATAGCTTTGGCTTAATCTAAACCATTTCCATATAGTCATTCTGGCAGGAATATCGCCTGTGACTTATGCTTTTTGTCCTTAAATATATCTGTAACATATCATTAGGGTCCATGCTCAAGCTCCCTCAGCCCTATGTTCCCTCAGCCTTATGTTCCCTCAGCCTTCATTATATCTAGCCCTGAAACATGGTCACTCACGATCGTCATGTTTCAGGGCTAATTTATATCAAACCTAAATTTTAAACCACTATACTGTTTGCATAATGGTGGACGTTCAGTTTCTTTTGAATACTAATTTATTGGGCAATAGGTCCTGACACATCTGTGATCTAAATGCAGGTATTCACAGCTTAAATTAAGATCGTTCACACCAAGAATTAGGCTACAACAATTTAAATGACCATTGTCTGTTATTTTTGGTGTGATCGGGCCGTTCTTTGTAGATGAAAATAAATGAATTAACCCATACAACTAATGAAATGTAATCCTTTAGCAATTTAAAACATATTTAAAACATACCAAACATACAAAAAACGTATGACAATCAAGTGCATATCTTGTCTTTCTCCTCTAGTTAATGGAAGCTGGCGGATGACTGCATCAAAGACAGAGTTTGACAGAGGGTGTTCCACATGCATTGGCTGTCATCAACAACTTTATTGACAATATTTGTATGGTCTCAATAAAATAAATACAATAACAATTATAGGAATCATTCGTCTCTCTCATAGGAATACAGAGAGATGATGTCCACTTTCTAATGTCATAAGTTGACTGTATCTTTGCTTTAGTGTCATTTATTGAACATTTTTTATAATTTAACAAATTTTTTATAATATCAGTGATATCACATAGTATTAGAGGAAAAGAACATCAACACAGTAGTCAGTCAGTCTTCTAAAGATAACTGTTGGGTCAGTTACAAAACATAATTCTGTTTTGTTTTAAGCTAATTTTCTCAGTTACATCTAAAGTAGTCATCACTTTTCCACTACTTCTCTTCAGCATGTAGATGTAGGCCTACACACCTGTATACATTGTTTACAATGATTATTTGAATACCCGCTGATGGACTGTAAACATATGTAAATATGCTAGCCTTATATCATGGTTGACAAGGTTTAAATGTTTATTTTCTCTTAATGTTTATTTTGATCAGCTGAAAATTAAATGTAGGCTATGTGTATGTAATGATCCTGTTGTGTTTACTACACAATTACTTTGTCCTTGTCGTGTGAAACATTTACATTAGAGGAACCATAACCATTTAAAAAAATGTAAAGGGAGATGTCGCACGGAGGTCTGGACTCTTCAAGTAGCCTACATCAAGAGGAGCCAAGATGATGGAAGACAGACAGCGAGGAGATGTGTGCACGCTCCAGTTCCATGTGACCTGTTAGAAAATAAATAACAATGGGTGTTTTTGCTCTTAATATAGCCTAAACCATTTCCTTAGATCGGTCATTTTGGCTGGCATTTCGACTGTGGCTTAGGCTTTGTTATTCGTGTCCTTTATATCAATCTATAACAAACCATTTATATCAAACCTAGATTTTAAACCACTGCTGTTTATAATGCATGTTCCATAATAGTGGACATACAGTTTCTGTTGAATACTAATTACGTGGGGCAAGGTCCAGACCTGACACATCTGTGATCTAGGCACATATTCAAAGCTTAATTAGGATCGTTCACACCAAGCACAAGTACAAATGTAAATGAATATTCAACAACCATTGTCTTGTTTTGTTGGGCAAAACGCTCCCCAAGAAACAATGGCTGGCTATTTTCTAAGGTAAGCTACTTTTATGGCAGGGAACAGACTATAACATCCTTAATTAGGCAGTAAAGGAGTTGCATAAAACAGTGGTTGATATAATGACATGGTTAAAACGGAGTCTACACAGGGAAGTTAGCAATATTAGCATTGCTAGATTCCATTATCCACATCTAGTTATTGTTCTTGTTATTGTAAAATGCAAAAGACATAACATCAGCAAGGCAAAAGATCGCAAAGTTGCTGTCTGTTGACTGTACCTTTTGAAATGATGTTGCCTTGTTTCATCTGGAGAAGTCAATGGGTCCATGGTCAAACAATATAAACATTAAAACGAAATGCTGATGAGACGCAGGAGGGAGAAAGCAGCCCTTAGCGTCTTCCCAAGCCCAGTCCAATCCACAGTGAATGGAGCCAGACTCTCCTTGCATTCGAATGAAGGCAGGAAGAGTTTGGTTTACGAGGCTACATTGCTACTAGCTCTGGTCCATAGCGTTAGTTAGGGAGAACTCCACTAACTCTATGGACCAGAGCTACATTGCTACCACTGTGTGAGGTCCCTATTGTTTACATTCATGACACAAACATCATGGCCGCCGGTCACGTGGGGAAGCGGAAGAGGCGGGCCCAGAAAGCGGTCTATTCTGCATGTAGAACTGGGTGTAGGATTGGTGACTCACTAATTAATCACCTGATGTATGCAGACGATTTGGTCATATTTAGTCCGTATAGTGCGGGTCTCCAACAGCTACTGAGTGTATGCTCACAGTATGGCCTTGATTTTGATATTAAATACAATGCTAAAAAGAGTAAAATCATGATTATCCGAAGTAGGGAAGACAGACAATCTACCTTCCCTGACTTCAATCTAGGTGGCTCCACCCTAAATGTATGTAGCGAGATTACTTATTTGGGTCATATTATTTCCAATGACCTTTCAGATGACAAGGACATCTATAGACAGCGACGGAAGCTGTATGCCCAAGCCAACATGCTGTGTCGCAAATTTAGCATGTGCTCAGTACCTGTGAAGATATCTCTTTTTAGATCCTTTTGTACACCTCTGTACACTGCCCAGCTTTGGTGTCACTACAGACAAGGCAGCATCAGACGTCTCACAGTGGCCTATAATGACTGTATGAGGCTGCTGTTGAGAGCTCCGAGAAGCTCCAGTGCGAGCCAGATGTTTGTCAGTGTCGGGGTTCCCACCTGCTCTGCTGTACTACGCAACCTTATGTACAGGTTTATGTAGGGCATCTGAGTCAGTTAATGACATCATTGCTGTTATAACAGACCCTACACGCAGTTCTGTCAGGTTCTCATCTAGACTGTGGAACCATTGGCGCACATGTCTGTATGTCAGAAACTGAATTTTTGGGCTTGGTGCTTTGTGCTTTTATTTTTTAAATTTGTATTACTTGTTCTTGTATTGTTTTATTGTATTGTAACTGATATGGGTCTTCCTGGGTCTGAAATAAAGATAGCATTTAATTGAATTGAAGGCAGAGGGGGCGGGGCTTAATCAATTACAGCTTGTCCCTATTGGCTGGAAGAAGTCCAAAGTCGTGTGAGCGTTTTATAGTTTAAATCACGTTGCTAGGCAAAAGTATGCCAGATTAATGTGGTGCCAAAGTTTCTGGGTTTTTTTTCGGAGTCCCCCATTCAAAGTCAATGGAGATTTTGGGCGTAGTTTTTTGGGCGAATTACGTCGCCAAGGTAACGCGAATCGGCAAGAAAAGTAAAAGCACCCCATTCCCGGCTGAGCCGCATGTTTTGATGTATATATTGCGGGGGTGGCGTAAATCATGCGGCAGTTATTACGTGCCAAAATTTGTGGCGAAATTACTTACTTATATAACTAACTAACTAAGTATAGAGAAACGAAGCCATGTCGTCATTTGTGCGTAATGTCGCCCTCTAGGGGGTTCATGCTGGTATTGTTTTGTATTCAAATCGCCATTGGGGAATCTGCGATCGCTGCATATAAGGACTGTGTTAAAAAAATAAACACACCATGTGCGCGTTTCTGTCAGCGGGGGGGTTCTGCATAGTTTATGATATTCATTCATATCTGATATAGCCTGTGTAACTCGTTTCTAGCGTTTATTGTGTTACTCTTTGGGTAAATCTGTACATTTCCACCTTAGTCGATGCTTCATATCCATTTGGGTCAATCCGAGAGCATGGTGTGTTTATATTTTTAACACAGTTCTTATATGCGGTGATCGCAAATTCCCCAATGGCGATTTGAATACAAAACAATACCAGCATGAACCCCGTAGAGGGCGACATTTCACGCCATTTCACGGAAGTGACATCACACTTCGCTACTGAATGGCGGATTACAATAAGTGTTTTGCCATTGCATGGCAGGTACACTTAATAAGTGTTTTGCCATTGCATGGCAGGCACACTTAACTAACTAACTAACTATGGCAGATTACAATAAGTGTTTTGCCATTGCATGACAGGCACACTTAACTAGAAAGATGCAATTGGAAATTGCAAGTGTGGTTGCATATAGCCAGACCGTTACCACTCCCCATTGGAACCTCCATAGAACTCAACTACACCAAGGGTCCTCAAATAGAAATCTTGAAGGTCCACAAATATCTTTTTGAAACAGGCAAAGGTCCATCAGTTTGATATATATATATATATATATACTGTATATAGCGTGAGGCCACCTAGGTGCGCCCTGTGCGACCGCACCGTTTGCACCCTATAGCCTCTGCCTGGATGATCTTTTAGACTCTCATGACCAAACCTCTACAGGGATAACATGAAAACCTGAACATCATCTGATGAAGTTAATGGTATTCAGGTCCGACATGTCATTGCTTGTTGTTTCAAATTATTATAACATGTTTGTGACTCAGGAACTTTTAACATACTGTCTGCAGCCACATGGTTCTATGAAGAACTGCAATTATGTTTTTGAGCTGTGCTAAGCTCCAACATCTGCCCCAAATACCCCCCCCCCCCCCAATTTTCTTTTATATAAAAGAATATATATATATATATATATATATATATATATATACACTCATTACATAACATTGAGGGTTTGTAACCTTTCTCACCTGCAATCAATTGAAGCTGGACTATTAATTCCTCTCTCTCCAAGGACCGGTTGTTGACTCTTGTTTGAAACTCAACTCTCTCCAGGGTCAGGTTGTTGACTTTGGTTTGAAACTGAGTCATCTGGATATTGGCTGAATTATCTGGAAATAATAAAATGGTGAGCGAATTAGCTTTGACAAGATGACAACTCTTTTCATGTGAATTTATTAACACATCTTTCTTCAACATACTGTTGCATACTTGCGAGCAATAACACACAAATACACAACACACAAAAAGCCTCTAACAGTTTCACAACAAGGAGAAGTCACATGAATGTTTGGGTTAATGCTGTGCTGACCTAACCTGACTTTCGCCAGATAGTTGCAGCAGTGCGTAACGCTCTGCCTTACATCTGGGCTCTCTCGGGCACACTCGATGTAAGGGGCGGGCCATTTTTTGAATTTCTGTAGCAGGTGATTGGATGTGGCCGTTTCTATCACAGTCTGGGAGTGCCAACTCCAACCACTCATATTGGCCTGTCTGCATGACGTTGCACCCAGAATCCGCCTCCTGGGTTTCCACGTGGTCTGCAATCAGACTCTATTGGCTCAGAGCCGCTCAGAGCCCGCCCATAGCTGCCGCTGATTGGTCCGGCCCGGGACTTTGCGAGTGTTATCAACTCTGGCCGAGCAAGCCCAGATGGTATAAGCAGAGCGTTATATACGCAATGCTGCCACCATCTGGCGAAAGTCAGGTTAGTGCTGACATATACAATAAATAATTTGCATTGCAAAACGATTCGATACCAATTACCACATTTTAAAATGATACGATACGATACAAAGCCAAAACGGTACATTATTTTGCTTTTGCAAACAATATAGTAGATAATTGCAAATCAAAATAAATGTTACGATTCAGTTACTATATTGTTACACCACTATAGTGCACAGGTAACCTGCCCAGCATAGGTAGGCCTAATCTTCACACTGTGGATTTATTTGGGCCATTGGGGGATGGGAGATATAACACACACACACACACACACACACACACACACACACACACACACACACACACACACACACACACACACACACACACACACACACACACCCACCCCATCCTTAATCTAGGGTTAAGGTTAGGTTTAGGCTTAGTTTACTGAGGTTAGGGTTAGGATTTATAATGAGCTGGTGATGTTTAAAAAGGCAAGACGTGATTCCTTAAACAACTGAATCAAAGTTGTAGTTGCACTAAATGGCCACGAGATGGAGGTTAAAAGTACAAATATGATACATAAAGTGTGTGTGAGAGAGAGAGAGAGAGAGAGAGAGAGAGAGAGAGAGAGAGAGAGAGAGAGAGAGAGAGAGAGAAGAGAGCGAGAGAGAGAGAGAGAGAGAGAGAGAGAGAGAGAGAGAGAGAGAGAGAGAGATATTTCCATGGCTATTGTCTAGTCTAGACACTTTGGCCCAAGAGTTTAAATCAGATTTTGAAATCCTACTGTAAACGTATTTTACGATCCAGGTTCAAACAATCCAGCAGCATTTTGTTCCAGTGTTTCAAAGCAATGCAGGACAGCATCACGGTCACCCTGCTCTAGATTCAGATTTTCAACATTACCAGATCCGAATTAGCACTTTTTATCCTTCATTCTAGTGGCTATGAAGAACAACATAATGAAGACAGACGGTATAGCAATTTTGAGCATTTTTTTTTTCAGGATATAATAAGGGTGCAATTTAATAATAAATAAGTCTACAAGGCTCAGATGTATTTGCATGCCATTTGAGTGTCCTATTGTTTAAAGGATATATATACCAATATACCTAGGATATACCTATACCAATTTCACTAATTTTACTGTCTTTAGGACAAAACATCTAGTTCCATTCCATTGTATCAAAAAATGTGCAAGGATGAGGTGGGGAACGTAGAAAAGATCCAAGGCAGCTCTGCTACTTTCCAAGTAGAAAACAAATGTATTTTAGATCATGGCAGCAGGATTAAAAAACGACCGACGCGTTTCGGCCTCGTAGGGCCTTCATCAGGGTCTGCTGACCCTGCGGACCCTGATGAAGGCCCTACGAGGCCGAAACGTGTCGGTCGTTTTTTTTTTTTTTTTCTAAAATAAATGTGTTTTCTACTTGGAAAGTAGCAGAGCTGCCTTGGATCTTTTCTAAGTTCTCCACCTCATCCTTTGCACATTTTTTGATACAATGGAATGGAACTAGAATTATCTTTCCTAATATCTACCTATACCCTCTCCAAAGAGCACCTGTCTACACTACAGTTTATTGCATTACCCACGGACCCACGGAGCGCTTCTTCTATTTTTGAAGCGGTGAAAACCGCTTCCAATTAATGGCTTTGTGTGTATCACGCCCATATATGGTCATTTCAGTCCAGAATGAACAGGCTTTTTCAAAAACAGAATGTCCGTTTAATTACCATATATGGTGATGTCAGTCCAGAATGAACAGGGTTTTTCAAAAACACAAAGTATGTTACCTTATGTCCATATATGGTCACTCCAGGCCAGAATGAACAGGTTTTTCCTGTCCCACAGAATGTCCGTTTAATTACCATATATGGTGATCTCAGTCCAGAATGAACAGGGTTTTTCAAAAACACAAAGTATGTTACCTTATGTCCATATATGGTCACTCCAGGCCAGAATGAACAGGTTTTTCCTGTCCCGTACGTGTAAAATATCAGTCCAGAATGAATAGGCTTTTTCAAAAAGCAAAATGTGTGGTGTCCCTCCCGGTTAGATGAATGGATACTTTGAGGATTGGTCAAGCTTCACATGATAATTTGGCCTTCAGGGTTTATCTGTCTTGTACATGCAGTATCTATTGCAGATTATCAAAACAGATGAAAAATACATTCAGAATAGAGGTTTTATCTGTCCACCGCTTCACTTCGAACCGAGGTTTGATTTTTATCTATACATTTACTGTCTTGTTTGTATTGAAACCCATATTTAAATTAATGTTAGTGTTTTGCTCCAGAAATCGTCTATAAATCTACCCCTCTAGTGGAATCAAGGTAATCCAGATTTTCTGTTGTGAACTAGACCTACCCATTTCCACTTCAGTGATGCTCGAGGAACTCGTCCATGTCGTGCCAATAATCATGGTAAAGCACACACGGATGGACAGAGGGATGGACTGACGATCATAGCCATCAAATAAGTGTACACATCAAAGAAATACTAAGAAATGACAAACACTTTGTTTTATGCTGCGATAATATCTAAAAGTAATCATATTTTCCTGCTGCAGGAAAGACAATGTCCTGTTTTTAATAATTTTGTTCTAGACAACATTTCACTACTTTACCAAACTCACCCTGAGTGTGTCTTCCTGCTGTGTCTTCCCTCATGTCCTCCTGTGGTCCAGAGACATCACAGATTGTGACATCGTCCAGGCTCTCATAGATGTTGTCAGTGTCAGCATCCGGGCTCTCATAGATGTTGTCAGTCTCACAGCTCTGTCCTCTTTCTGCATCTGTTGGTCTTCTTTTGTTATAGATCACTGTCTGTGTTGCGTCTGGCACCGCATAAAGACCTGTAGACATACAGGATGAGAGGCTTGAAAAGCACCTATTGACTACAATATTGACCGTATTCCTCTCCTGCCTTGATTAGCAATATCAAAATACATCAGGCCTACATGATAACTTAGATGCTGTAACTATGAATATAATACCACGTGAGCGCATGCACAAACACACGCACACACATGCACACTCATGAATAAAAACAAGTACCTGTGGCACAGCGCCCTTTGATGCCCCTAGTGACTTGTTTCCTTGGGGTTTTGCCCGGTACATGCACTGTCCCTGAAAATATAGAGGAAGAAGGAAGAATCAGAAATACAGGAGGGACTGGCAGCATGATATGGCCCTAATGACATCATCATTTCAACAAATAACAGATTATAACTACCATCCACTTCTGTGGAGGAGGGAGGAGGGATGATAGAGATCTCTCTCTCCCACACACACACACACACACACACACACACACACACACACACACACACACACACACACACACACACACACACACACACACACACACACACACACACACACACACACACACACACTAACACACTGAGCTGACTAAATGTAATGTGGTTCGCTGTCCAAACATTTTTCTCCATACAGCTTGTCACTGTAAGCATAGCAGAGTGGGCATGGTTTACTGGTGCCACAAAAAAATAATCTGCCATTAATTTGCCATAGAGATTTACAAAAATATTTATATAAATTATGTTAAGCCTAGAATCATGCCATCCAGGATCCTGGTGAATCATGACCGAAAAAGGTTAAAAAACAAAAACAAAAAAAGTACAATACAATACAAATTAAAACAGCTATATAAAGTGCACTTTATTAAATGTAGTATATCATATAATTAAATATTCCACCAAATCAAATGTTGTATGGTCATGATTCACGTGGGACCAGGATGGCTTGATTCTAGGCTTAAAATAATGTATATAAATCATTTTGTAAATCTGAATGGCTGATTTTTTTGTGGCTCCAGTAAACCACTCCCACTGCTCTATATAGTGCATGAGTTTATCTCCTGAGGCAGCCCCGGCTGGAGATCAAACCCTGACCTCCCAGTCTCAAGCTGGACTTCACTCTAACCTCAAGGCCACTGGGCCTGTTACTTGTCACCCTGGCTACACCATAATGACATCATGACACCACACAAATGACCATCACATCCAGACAGACAAAAGACAACGAGACAAGACACTTACTAGTTCACATACTATGTTGAAGGAAAACAGCCAGCACTCAAAAATAAATATGTGAGTTCATTTGTTTATTTGGCTAAACCCAGGAAAGCAACGGGTCCACATTTCAACCTTCCTCAGCTGAAGGTTGCACACGTCCACGTCATAGAAGATATTTCAAGATATGTGTCTCTGCTGCATGTTTTCTTTCAGAATTTTGTTTTTGACCCAACATTATAACTGAAAGTGTCTTTACATTACAACCTTTTTTATGGTGACTCTGTGATGTTGTGTGTTACTGTGTACCTTGATCTGGTGCAGCCTCCTGTGAGCTGGAGTCTTGCTCTCTGAGACTGTCGGCTGTTTCGTTGACGTACACAGCGGCTGTTTCGTTGACGTACACAGCACTCTGCTCTCCTTTCTCCTCCTGCCTCTCCTCTCGTACTCCTCCAAAGTACATCACTGTCTTTGATAAGAATGACACAAAATTAGTACAAGTAAATGTTAATACTGTAGATAATATGCATTAAGGCATGACAATATAACGTGCTATATTCATAAGGTTATCTTACTTTTCCCAAAATATCAGTCCTACATTGGTCTTCAGCGGTGCATTATAGACAGAGCTGGTGTCTGTTGTAGTCTGTCTGTCAAACTCACCCAAGCACATACGTTTGGAAAACTTATGTGCACACGTACACACACAACCAATAGACTCTTTACTGCAGAAACATGAGGTGTAAACAGGTTTATTTCTGTCATCTGTGGCAAATTTCTGGGCGGGGAAAGTGAATGGAAAGCACCTCCCTCAACCACTGCTGTTGAGACTTTATCGATCGATGGGCCAATACAGTTAATGTATATGATTTTGAAAAAAAGTGATCTTTATAGTCATTATACTGTGGTATTTCAGATGCTAATAACTTGAAATGTATGATGTTTATTGACACAAATAATAATAATAATAATAATAATAATTCTCAACACAGGAAACAGAGTGTGTTTTAACCCACCACACTTCCCTTCTTCCTGTCTCCAGTCATGTTCGCTGTGGTAAAGATAGCTGTGCTGTTTCTATCATTGCACATAACACCAGTACTGGCCGCACTGCACTGGTTACCAGTAACTTTTAGAATAGATTTTAAAGTGTTATTATTCACTTGATGGCCAATATTTATGTGACCTGCTGGAACGCCATGTGCCTATCCGGCGCCTGACATCCTCAGACCTGGCAGTACTACAGGTTCCGTTGTGACGAAAGGTGACAGGGCCTTTGCCGTCAGGGCCCCGACACTATGGAACAGTCTTCCTGTAGACCTCAGGTTTTCCGGCTCCAAAACCATTTTTAAATCTAAATTAAAGACACACTTTTTTAGAAAAGCCTTCTTAACCCCTTAACGCCCCCTTTTTATTAATACTGTTGTTGTGCGCTGTTTTGAATTTTACATTTTTGTTGTAATTGGTACGATATGTTTCACTATTTGATGTAATTTTTATTATGTTGTTGTTAAGCACTTTGTAACATTGTTTAAAAAGGTATATATGAAGATATATACGACCCGATTCCAGATAATCGGTTGAAGATGGATGGATGGATGGATGGATGGATGGATGGATGGATATAAATAGTGTTTTGATAATCCCTGTATTTTAGTAGTAAGCATACTGTACATAACTTGTGTTATCATTTTAAATTGCTATCACTATCAGTGTGGTAAATGTATGCATTGTGTATCCATTGGTCTGCACAGGGAGTGGATCTCCTTGTCCAAGCTTTATTTAATTAATTACACAGGATCTTTCTATCTATCTTTTTTTGGTACAGGTACATCCTCCAACTTTGAGAATGCATGTTATAATAGACTGGACCCAAGCTCATAATCATCCTTTAATTTAATTACAACTGGCTACTTAAAATTACATTTCCATTCCAAACATGTTATGACAAAATTGGTTCTTAACATAAAATAGTTAATTGATGGTGAAAAGGTTACATTTGCAAAATAAATAGCATCCAATTTGGGATTGATTGGATGTTGCGGTCATGATATACAGTATATTTTTAAAATTCTGGAAGCCAATTGCAGGCAAAGAGGGTGGAATAGAAAACATTCATTGTCACATTTCTACCACTTTTTGTGAAAAGGTCACAACTGCAACAAACAGTGTCATTTGTAGCAATTGTGGTGCCCTCTATGGGTGCAAGTGAAATGGCTTTTGTGTCAGCATTGTGTAGATTGGATGCTGCATTCATAGTTTTTGAGATTATCTCTTAATTAATCGCAAACTTTGGAAGGCAATTATAGGCAATTGGAATGGAAGATGAAACAATTTACCGTGCATGTTTATCAAATGACTCCAGAGATAATCTGTAGTAGCATCAAAAAGTGGCTTATGAAGAAAATACAAAATAACAAAGTTAGTTGGAAGTTGGAAAAACTTCATTTCTCACACATACTTGCCTATTTTTCGTTTTTTTTACAATATACCTAGAGTAGGTATTTTTCCATTATCCATCCCTGTGCCAGTAGTACTACTGTATACTGTTTACCTCATCTCACAGATCCAGTATATTTTAAATGAACATAATGTATTAGTCCACTCCCTATCTTCAGAGTATTTGGGCCAGTATTCTGCACAGTTCCAGTTTGTATTGTTATCAGGTCGTCCACTGGCCCAATACCTGCAGAGAAAACAGCATAATGTATTTTTAACCACTTCCACTCAGTCAGTCACATACAGTAACTTTGATTGAATTACAACAGTATAGAAACTAAAACTAAACTAAAACTAAAAGAAATTTTTCACTGTGTTGTCAAAGGTGTTCCGTCCACCCATGACCAATTTCCATCAGTCCTGTTCAGACCAATCCGTGATTCAGGGTTCAAACCTTGGATGAATTCCTGATAATGTGTACAACATTGAACCACAGTTAGTTTTATAATTTAGGCCTCCTCAGATTTTCACTATAATCAAATAATTACACACACACACACACACACACACACACACACACACACACACACACACACACACACACACACACACACACACAGAAGTGTCCCTTTCAGGCCTGTTTATTCAGCTCGCTGTATTTCTGCAAGACATCACTCTATAGTAGCTTCAAAACTGGTGGGTGAAACTACACAACCAATATGTCAATGTGTAGCTATCGTTCCCCGCTTTGACATGGAAAAGGACTAGCAGTTTGTTGTGCTTGGTCACATTTGCCCTAAAATAAAGGATAGAAATAATTGACTATGCATGTGTGTGCCTGCAAGAGAAAAAGAGAGAGATAGGCTCTATACAAACACGTTTTGTGTTTTCAATCAATCAATCAATCAATCAATCAATCAATCAATCAATCAATCAATCAATTCACCTTCTAACTGTTTTATCTTCAGGATTAGGTTGGCGTTGTTCATCTGCAACTCATTTCTCTCCAAGGTCAGATTGTCACATCTTGCCTGTAGCTTATTATTGGTGTGATTATCTGCAAAGGGTAGAAATTAGGATGATATACATGTCACTGTTCCTGTTTAGATCAAGCATCCGTGAGGAAAAATAGTTTGGAGAAGAAGAACGTTCAATGCCATTATTCTTGTTTAGAAATGATGCAAAAAGAAAACTGTCCCATTCCCTGCATGAGTCGTGTGGTAGTTTGGTGACATTTAATACTCACAGTGCACGGCCAGACCTATGATCACACCCAGCAGCAGAAGACACACAGCAACAACTATGAGAGTCCTTCTCACTGTTTTAGAGTGCTGTCCTGAAACACAAAGTACAGATACTGGGTGTGCACTAGGGCATTAACGAAAAAGTCGACAAGTCGGCTTCATTACGCAAGTCGACTCCCACCAGAGAAAGTCGAAAGTCGAAGTTGAAAAAAAAAAAAAGTTCTATCGTGAAAATAGATCTACATGCTCACAACGCCTCGCAACGAATCCAGTAGTTCTCAAGATTGTTTGGGATCAAAGTGTTGGATGAACAGATGGACGGGCAGACAACCATTCTTAAAAGATTATTACACATCAGAGAAATGATACGGAAGGATATACTTGATAGACTTGGTGTAAGAAAATCTGATTGAAATCATCTTTACCTCCAGCAGGAAAGACAACGTCTTGCTTATAGCCTACAAACAACAACTATTTTCCCACTCTGAAACAGAGAAAACACCTTGACAGTGATTCACAACTTTGTCAAACTCACTCTGAGCGTGTCTTCCTGCAGCGGTCATCCTCATGTCCTGTGGTCCAGAGACGACATCACGGCTTCTGAAATCATCCACACTCTCATAGATGTGCACCACGCTCTCCTCCCACTGTCCCCTGTCCTCAGTGTCCACTCTCTGTCCTCTTTCTCCATCTGTCTGTCTCACAACCTATACTGTCCACTGTCCTCATTGTCACTTCTTTCTCCATCTGTCTGCCTCATCATCTTTGTCGAGTCTGATAAGGCTTAAACAACTGTAGATATCTTCTATCTAGATATAGCAAGGATGAGAGTATTGAAAAGTGAAGTAACCATCGACTACAAATAGTGTTGTATAGTATATCTTGCCTTATCAAAATAACACTAACTTTGATTACAGCACACACACGCACACCCTAACCCTAACCCTAACACACACACACACACACACACACACACACACACACACACACACACACACACACACACACACACACACACACACACACACACACACACACACAGCAAGAAGAGATAACTAGTGTAAAAAGCAGGGGTGTGCGGAGAGGGGCAGGTTCTCAAAGATCACAAAGGGCACATTGAACAAGATTTTTAAAACACCATACAAACACCAACATCATAGCATAATCTGTTGAATTATATGGCATGCGTTTTGTGTGTGCATGCGTATGTGTCAGACTAGGCTAGAGTATGAAAAGTTATTATTTTGTCAATGTTCTTCTTCTTAATTTAACTGCTTCACAGCCAAATCGCCTTCCATCGCCATTTTGAGGAGGGTGAGGCAGCCAGATCGCCAAACGTCGCCTTGTGGATCATTTTCTGATTTTTTTGGTATTTTTTTGACATTTTTTGAGCTATAAATGACCATTCTAGGTTCATATAAGCTTAAGCTATGAAAATGCGCTGGAAATGACATCATCGATGACGTAACCCGGAAGCCGTTTGCCCATAACAAAGCATAGGCCTTTTTTTAGCATTGAAAGCTAACGTTTTTCTTATCAAACTTTACCATATTTAGACGGATTTTCATCCGGAAAAAAGTGGCAGAGTGGTAGAGTGGTCACCCAGGAGCAAAAACGAGTGTACACGGCGTGCGCACGGCGTGCGCACGACGTGCACGCGCTCCAGGATCGCTCCCGTTCGTCCGGACCGGGACCATAATGGCCGCCCCATAGGCGGCCATTATGGTCCACACGTGGTCCAGGCTTGCTCCAGCCTGGAAGACCTAATCGTTGGGCACACTCTAGTGGTATAGTACGTGTACTACATTCTGCAAATCATATTATCCCTGCTGGGTTTATGTACTCATAACTTGGAAATTAATAATATTCCTGGCAGTATAGGCGCACAAGCATATTGTAAATGGCTGTGTATTTAAGAACCACAGGTATCGGACAGACTCAAAAAAAGGGGAGAAAAACCTGCTTCCCTCTGCATGGTAAAAAATAAATTATTACTCAATACAAAAACGAAATGATAACCTAATCATAATAACATGTGGACAGAAATAAATGATCATGAACTAAAAGCTACAATATACTGGGTCAGGGGGTTAAAGTATGATGTAGGACTAATCTGAAGTGGGGATTACTGTTTGTAGTTCTGGATTTCACATTTTGGGCTCCATTTTGATTGTTTTAAGTACCAGCTCTTATGCCTTAACTTAAAGGCCTGTCCATAATGTCTCCGACCACTGAACTTTTCGTCTGAAAGGTCTGGTTCAACTACAAAATGACCCTGCATTACCCCGAATTAGAGTTCGGAAAGCTGCACGTCGAAAAGTCGGAACTCTCAGACGAAAAGTGTGGTGGTTGGACAGTATGGACAGGCCTGTTACTTAAGACAATCAGAATACAGCCCTTCAGGTTCACTAACAACACCTTCCTGTCAGAGTGTCAGTGAGAAAACTGCTGAAGTTACACAAACCACATCCTGATGAAAAGATGAAGATGAAGATGAGGAGTTGATGTGTCAAAAACTAAGTAGAAAACAACCATGTGGTACAGGGGAGGGGGGGCAGGTTTGGTCAAAGAAAGGGCACTGCAACCCAGCCAATCTTTTTTCAAACTTTTTATTAGAGTTTTACCTTTAGCAGAACAAATAAATCAAATATACAAATAAACATGTCATACAATTTTCATGAAAAGAAAATCAAAGTAAGAAAATGTACAGAAAGAAAAACACGAAAAATACGAAAACAGCAACAATTTTATGTCTCTGTTATTAGAGTCCATTTGCGTAGCAGTTAATTCCAAAGAGGAAAGATTGATACCACCTGGGCCATAGTAGCACAAATTCCAGAAAACTTCCCTGATTGGCTGCATACAACAGGTGACAGCGTATTAAGTGATTTGTCCACCTAGTAGTTATTTTGCTTATAATTGTCATCAATGAGAGCACCATGTATCTACGCTATATGCTGGAAATACCCGAAACATGACACAGGGCTGAGCATCAATTTGTTCATGCGCGTTCATGTGTGGCATTTTTATCTGTTAAGAAAGTTGAAAATGTTCAACTTCTGATGTTTGGCTGAGTGTTTTAGAAAAGTGCCTGTAATTTTCAGCTGAGGTTGGGAACAAAACCAAAGACACGCTTGCATGGACACATGGCCTTATTCCATAAGTCCGACATCCCAGAGTAATAGTAAACCAGGGAGGCCCATTATGGCACCTACTGTATCATCCAAGGAACAATGAACTGGTAACAACTAGAAAGGGTAGAGGAAGGGGGGAAATCACGCTCTTTCGAACGACCATCATTTCGACCAGAGGGTCAGCGACTCTAAAGTCTTTATTTATGATTCATTGAGGGTAATGCCAACATTATACTGTGGAAAATACAAACAATAAAATAAAAAAAGTTAAACTAAGTTTAACAAAAATAAAACATCATCAAAAAACAAAACCACTTCAAATGAGATTATCTCATGATATTAACAAAAACATGTTGGATCAATTATCTTCTGCACATGATACTAAAGGTACTCATTCAGACCTGGCACAGATAACCAGAGAACCAGACAGTCAACTAGTTACTACTGTTTAACTTCACTTGATAGAACAGATAGCTGCAGAGAAGGTAAAAGAGCAAAACCTTTGTACACCTACAGATCAACAAACGCGTCTGAGAAGGCCATGGGATGAATAATGCAGAGGAAAGGACTCCTGCACACAATCTTATTCACTTGCAAATACAAATATGTATTTATTTTCAGATAACCTGATAGTCCGGCAGCCCCTTACTTGTTTGATTGATACCATTTGTTGATGCTTATTTGGTTTTTACATGACTTCACAGACAATGCACTGTTTTCATTGTGTTTTCAACAGCATAAACTGTATACATGTGTCCATAACACATTTTCCCTTGTTCCCTGAAGTTTTTTTGAAAAAAAAGAAAAAAAGAAAAAAAAGAAAGGTTCTGTCAGTGGTGCTCAAACCTTTACATGTGAAGGACCCCCAAATGGTATGTAATTGGCCACGGACCCCCATCTCAAAATATTTAGTTCCAGGGACCCGCCAGAAGCAAAATTTAAGTTACAAATGTTGGCTTAAAAAATACACATTCAAAGATTTGCACACATTTTCACAACTTTAAAAAATAGCAGATCTACAAGCTCGCAGCACGGCACTCGGTGCCGTACTGTAATATACCATACCTGTATACCTGTACATCTGCTATTTTGCAATAGCTAAAGTATAAAATAATACTTTAGCCACCTTGTGACGCCCCTGTCATGATATAAAAAGAAACATCACTTCTCACAGATCCAGGCCTTTTCATATTCTTTAGCACAGAATGTGTTTCTCCATCCTTCATGGTGCCAACAGTGTGCACAGTTCCTGTCTTCATCTCTAGAAGGCCATCCACTGGACCAGTACCTGCAGAGTAAACAACATAATATTGGTTTACCACATCGACTCAGTCACTGACATACAGTAAGGGAGGGGTCGTTTTTTATTGAGGGGTGTTACTGGAGAAAATGTATAAGCCCCTTTATAAAATGCCATGACCCTCCCTCTCAATTGGGGGAAAAAATCAATGACCCTCCCCAAGCCTTAAAATAAAAAAGATTGACCCTCCCCTACAACATGATATTTACAACAGTAAAATTATGCCTAAAACCTAAACTTGGGTGGGCATTGCGAATTTTATTTTCTTTCTTTCTTTTTTTACTGTAAATAATTAGGATTTTTTTAGGGTTCAAAACGGGTGCGGGCGGCAGCAGCAATGAACAATAATGAATAGGCTAATATGATGCATTGAGATCCCAGCTGCACTTCATCCCAAAAACACATTTCCAAATATAAACTAACACACCCTCCAAACTAAAGTAACACACAGTGAGTAGCCTACTGCTGCTAGTGTAAAAGTCAACGTGGACATCACAAAAAAGGTGAGAAGTTCTCACAGGTTGAGAACAGGTTATTTGACATCTAGGTTACAGATAAAACAATTGACACATGTGCACAACAGAGAGAAGGCTTGTAACAGCTGCCATTCATTTTGTGCTGTTGATTGCCTGTGATCAAATCTGGGTCAAATGCGCATTTTCAACGAGTGGTCGTTAATTTTTATTTTTTAGCACCATTTCACTTTTTACTTTAGGGAGGGGGGATACAGTACAACCATTGTTGCTGCCTTACACAGCTCTCCATTGTTTTAGGAAAATACATTGTAGTATAAACACAGCCACTTTAGTTCATTCACTAACTGCAGTGACTGTGGGGCATTTCTAGGGATGGCACCTATAATAATTGTATTATTGAAAGGAACGCTGTAGTAAAATATATATAGGCCTATAAAAACCTGGACTATTTTTTTATTCAAAATCGCATGACCCTCCCTGACACTCAAATTAAAATAGCATCACCCTCCCCGAGATTAAAATCAATATAGCATGACCCTCCCCTAAAATCCTCCGTGGGAGGGGGGGTAATTATTAATGACCCCTCCCTAACTTTGAATAAATAAATAAACAAACAAACAACAACAGCAAAACTCACTGTGTTATCATTGGTGTTCCGTCCACCCATGTCCAATTTCCATCAGTCCTTTTTAGACCAATCCAGGGGTTAGGCTCCAATCCTCCTATGAATTCCTGACGATTTGCAAATATTTTAAACACAATTAATTTTCTCTATTCAGTTTTTGACTAATCAAGGTATCATTTCACTTATGTGGGAACACACACTCGTACACACGCATGCACGCATACACGCGCACACGCACATACTAACCTGTTCTTCTTTACTGTTAATGATGACCAGATCTGCTCCTGCCTTGAGACATTCTTTTCTACTTTCCTCCCAAGTTTTCCATTCACTTTGAGAAGATCTGTAATAACATCTGCATCCAAACCTCTTCCATCCATTGGGACAACATGACTTGACTAAAACATAAAACAATTTGATTGATTTTCAATGCACTGATAATAAACGCTTGACAATTATTAAAATAAATATTTATTTATTAAATAATTAATAATACACTAATATTAAAAAGTGTGTAATCTCTCTCACCTGCAATCTCTCTCCTAAGCTGGTTTACTTCACTTTGTAACTGATTTCTTTCCATTGTAATGTTCTGATATCGCTCCAGGTTGAGGTTGTTATTGGCTGCAATATCTGCAAGGAGTAACACATAATTAATAATAGACCAATATTCTTAAAAAAATAAGTAGTGTTTAATATCTCTCACCTGCACTCTCTCTCCTAAGCTGGTTTATTTCACTTTGTAACCGATTTCTCTCATTCTGATATGGCTCCAGGGTGAGATTGTTAATGGCTGCAATATCTGCAAGGAGTAACAAATAATGAATAATACACAAACATTCATAAAGAGAGAGAGAGAGAGAGAGAGAGAGAGAGAGAGAGAGAGAGAGAGAGAGAGGAAAAAATCTCTCCTAAGCTGGTATATTTCACTTTGTAACTGATTTATCTCCATTGCAAAGTTCTTATCTGATCTCGAATTCGTTTCGATCCAGGGTCAGGTTGTTATTGGCTGCAATGTCTGCAAGGAGTAACAGATGATGATGATGATGAACATGGACATAATCTGTGAGGAACTATTATTCCTTTTTACATGCATAACGTCTTAACACCACTTTCTTCATCACACTTTGCAGATGTAAACAAAATCCCTGAGTGAGTTGTGACGGCCCTGCTCCTCTGCCTCATTGTTGTTGGCTATAGCCGACAGCCTCCTTTTTTGTTTAGGTTGCCTTACACCTTTTTATACAACACTCTCACACAGCACATTCCATACATCCATACACTGCAGACTTGACGGATTACCTCATAACAGTTCATGTTTTGATTATTGCCTTGTTTCTTTAATTCGGTAAAAGTTTGAAATGTTTGACTTGTGTGTGGGCTCCCCTGTTTGGCCTAGTATTCCCTATAGTGCACGACAAAGTGATGTGGTAGTTTAGTGACATGGAATACTCACAGTGCACGGCTAGGCCTATGATCACAGCCAGCAGCATGAGACACATCATCCCCAGACACACAGCAACAACTCTGAACGTTCTCTGTGTTTTAGAGCGCTTTCCTGCAACACAAAGTACAGCGGATCGGGTCTTACGTCATCTGATTTTGAATGTATGCATGAATAATCCCCCGGTGAACCTAATGGCAATCCAGCCAATAGTATTGGATGGATGGATGGACATACGGTACGTACAGACCAACATAGCCATCCTTGGAACAGTTCTAACAAAGGACTTACAGTATACTGAATGATATCCACTTGGTAAATGGTGCATTTATCTAGTGCCTTTATCTAAGGTGCTTTACAGAGTTTGTGCATTACATTCACCCATTCACACACACATTCTAGGGCAGGGCTACTCAACTTGAGATGGCTCAGGGGCCACTCAGCAAAAAAACAAAAGTCCAAAGGGCCGCAAGCTTAAAATGACGGTCCTATTTTGGACGTTTACATTGATTTTGTACAGTATACAGTCTAATAATTAAGGAAACGCACAGAAAACAGCCACATTTCCATATCTATATAAGCCAGGCCAAACCTCATTGAACCAAAAGATTGTCATGGATGGAATGATGAAATTGATGACGTTTGAAATTTTTTTATCAAATTAGGCTTCATTCACAAAATGTGAAGTGAAAATGAACAGTTCTGGTTCAACCTTTTTGTAACCTCCCCTGTGTCTGGGTATGCAAGGCTAGTGAACTTTGGCAATGTAAAGGTAGACCTACTTATGTTTTCTCATGCCACTAACACTCCTTTTCATTAATAGGACAGATTTAAAATAAATAAATGTTTATACTTATTATTCAATCGCTCAAACCCCAGCATCCCTATTCTTGGGGGACATTCACCAAAAATAGCCGATCTACAAGCTCACCACAAGATGCATTGTGAGCTTGTAGATCGGCTATTTTTGGTGAAGAGAGTTATTGTATGGAAAAATAACTCAAGTACAGTTCAACTCAGCCTCAGATGCACTGTACTTGTAAAACAGTTTGATGCTTTGAGCTTTGTAAAACACAACAGCTCGTTGGAGGAGATTTGTGGTAATATAAGCATAGTTCCTTGGCTTCAGCGCGATCTGTTGGAATGCTTGCACTGTCGGTACCATAGAGTTATAGTCGGAACTGACTGGCGGAGTCGCAGAGGGAGAGACAAGCAGCGGAGACAAGGGCTAGGTCTTTTAGCCTGAAACATGACGATCGCGGGATTCGCGGCCGTTCATATCGCACGACCGTCATGCGTCTCCGCTCCAGTGAGCCCGACTGTGGTTGTCTGCTGCAAAATCTCTGCATATTTGTCTGTCTGACTGTCTTGTTGTACTATAGCTCTAGTGTAGCCGCCTGCATCTCTGCAGTCTGCACTGCTGTGCTCGCGTGAATTGACTACAACTACGGAGTGCACCGAGGGTCAAACATCACCGCGTTTTGCGTTTCGCGTTAACTTTCACAGGCTTAGAAAAATCATATTTGTATTGGCATGATCATGACGGGCCGCACAGACACGCGGAAAGGGCCGCATGCGGCCCGCGGGCCGCGGGTTGAGTAGCACTGTTCTAGGGGGTTCAGAATCTTGCTCAAGGACTCTTCGACACTATAACTCTTGGGGAGCCCGGGATCGAACTGGGAACCCTTCGGGAACCCTCTGTGTTCTTAAGACGGCAGCTCTAGCCCTGAGCTACTGCCGCCCCTGCCCTGGGAAACACTTTTGTTTGTTTTGTGCTGCAAGAATATCAGTATGACGTCATCCTTTCCTGCTGCAAGATAGGCAATGTCTTGTTTTCGTATAAATATAATGAACTCTTTTACACTTTGACACACTTTTGACATCTTCACAACGATTCAAAACTTTGTCACACTCACCCCGAATGTGTCTTCCTGCTGTGTTCTCCCTCATGTCCTCCTGTGGTCCAGAGATGACGTCACTGCTTCTGAAGTCACCCACATTCTCGTAGATGTGCACCTCTCCCTCCTCCAACTGTCCTATGTCCTCATTGTCCCCTCTCTCTCCATCTTGCGGTCTCACATGCCTCTGTCCACTGTCCTCAGTGTCATCTCTCTGTCCACTTTCTCCATCTCTCTCCCTCACATAATTTGTCAAGTTTGGCACGGAATAAATAACTGTAGACATCTTACAAGGACGAGAGGTAACTATTTACCACAAATAGTGACTACATATGTATATTCCTTTCCTGTCTTGATTAGCTAAGTATATGAAAATACAATGATTATAACTGGATACTGTATATAAATAATTAAATATGCAAAATATATTAAGTTAGTTAGTTGCCTGCCTGCAGTTGGTGGGCGCAAAACTCAAACTGCAGCAATGAGGAAGTGTAAGACGTAAACACGCGCGCGTGCACGCACACGCACACGCACACACACACACACACACACACACACACACACACACACACACACACACACACACCCAGGTGCGTCAGTGAGACTACTGACGTTCAAGAGAAGCCACATCCTGATATAAAGATAAGATGTAGATGTAGAGGGGGTTAGTTTTAAAAAAGTGTTAAAAATAGAGACATGTCCTGACACAGAAGTCGGGACATCATCAGTGGAGTCCAGTTCAGACACATGTGTGACTAAATCATCTGGAGGCAGATGTGGATCAAATAGTTGTTCTTGTTCATTATTATTGCAGGCTGTAAACGTGAATGGCTGCCCTCCACAGGCAAGGGCTTTACCTGCATAACAAACAGCAGGCCGAGGCAGACCTCCCGCCCACACACATCTAAGGATCAGAGGCTTGAAAGGAAACTCCTGTTTATAATAGTATTGTATATTCCTCTCCTACATTAGCTCTATCAAAATACATAAAATGATAGATGAATATAGTAAATAAACAAAGTTAAATGCGACCACGTCTGTCTTTGGCTGATCGGGCACAAAACTGTACCAATGACGAAGTATGAGATGGACATCCACACACACACACACACACATGCACGCACGCACGCACGCACGCACGCACGCACGCACGCACGCACACACACACACACACACACACACACACACACACACGTCAGTGAGAGAGCTGATGTTAGAGAGAAACCACATCCTGATGACAAGATAAGGTCAAATGTCAAAAATAACATCAGGTTACGTTAATCCAACTTTGTGTAAGTATGTGCGTACATGCGCAAGTGCTTGCGTGTATCTGTGTGTGAGCATGCGTACGTGAGTGCATGTATTTGAGGTTATTAAAGGGATAGTCCACCTCATTATTTTTTTTAAACATCAGTGTTCTCACGAGGTAACCTTTGATGTCTGTCTGTCTGTCTGCCTGCCTGTCTGCCTGCCTGCCCGTCTGTCTGTATGTCTTCACACTTCACAACAATGGTGAGTGTGCTAGTAAGGACCCAAGGTTGTGAAGCTGATCAGATGAGTAGTTCTTCAGAACTGGTCAGCTCCATACCGGAAAGGAAAGACAGCCACATACATACAGAATCCTCACGTCTATAGACAAGGCAGTATACCCCTTGTATATCTACACATGAGGATTCTGTATGTATGTGGCTGTCTTTCCTTCACATATCTCCAGAACCGTTCATCTGTTTGACACCAAAGGATGTACAAACCAGTGTCAAGTCGTGCTCCGAGCGGCGACCACACCCTGTGTTATGTCCTGGCCCTCACTTGGCACTGTGGCACCCTCTCGTGGCACAGTACGTCACAGCAGACCTCTGAGTCCCAGACATCTGCACACCTGTCTCCCGTTGCCATTCTCCTCACCTGGTCGCCATCTGCAATCATCTCCTCCAGAGCCTACAAGAGCCTGGCCTGTTTGCAGCTCGGCGCCAGTTCCTCACCAGTCCATGGTTGGTAAAGTAGACAGCCATTATTAGCTTTCCCAGTTTTGTAGAGATAGCCAGTTTTTGCTCCTTGTAGCTGCTGTGCACTGCTATTCCTTGTAGATTATTATTGACTCTACCTTTTTCTCTCCTCCTCAGTTTCCCGGGTTCCGTGCTGAGTTGGAGCAGCCGCAGAGCCCAATTCCCCTTTTTGCCCCCCTTGTGAATTAACTCTGAGTTCCATTGTTAATAAACACGCCCGGGTGGGCTTCAACCTTCTTCTGCCTCCTCCTTTGCTGTGCGTTTGGGCCAACTCACACCAGTCGTAACACCCTGGCTTGTAACACTAACTGTACTAGTGTTATATGTAAAAGTAGGCTATATGCAGTATAATGACATCAGGACAGTGAAGGTATCTGGGCTGTAGGCTACATAGTGCAGTTATTTGATAGATTTACTTAAACAGAAGGTGAATACATGAATCACACAACTACACAAAATTTGAACACATAATGGTTGTTTTTCCGTGCATGGCTGTGGCTGAGGCAACTTGTTCTCTCACAGTCAGTCACACTTTGTATATTCTTGTTTGCACTACTAGTCCAGAGGAATGAAAAGGGTTATTCACTTTATCATAATAGGTATCATTTGGTACACTTGGTACCAAATGATAACCCTAACCCATTTTCACAAAAACACCTTGTGGCGACAGGGACGTATTATAGCTTGTGCCCAGGGGCCCTGGAGCCAAAGGGGCCATGGCACAGCCATCTGAACATTTACTTTTTTGATTAGTCAGTCAGAGACCCCTGGGTCCGTTTCATGATCCACTTCCAACATAGATTTACAAATAAAAACATGTGTTGTCTAATCACATTAAACATTTCCAATTGTGCAAAATAAAAATACACTTATTTTGAAAGGCTCCTAATTTACTATATATTAAGATTTATTTTTTTAAGTGGTTAACATTTTCTCCTAATGAATTGCCCAAGATAGTTTAAAGTAGTTAAAGGTTAAGACCGCTTTGGTAGAGGTTTGGGTTGTGTAGTTACCTTGCCATGATGTGATTCCAAAGGTGGGCAAGAAATCTAAAATAATTTCTCCATTGACTAGAAATTGACAATTCAAAATATACTCCTCATTGACTAATACTGTAGCTCCAGGAGAGTCTGGAGGAGCTCTTTTAGCCGGTTACACCTGTAAACAAACTCATACAAAACTGATTCAGACAGTATAGAACATCACCAAACCTTTGTATTCATACTTTTATTCATACTTAAAGATCATTAAATGCATACTTAACCCTTTCCAAGCCACGGGGAGCCCCTTAATATTAAAACCGGAATATATCAGACATCTGAGCAAGGAGTCTCAGCCGCGTTGTCTTTTCCCGTACTGGGTCATTAAAACCGAAATAAATGATTTTTATCCGAAAATCGGCGATCGTCTAACCTTCCCTAGTCACCGCTCGTCCATCGATAGCTCATGGCTGCTCTGACATGAAGCAGAGGTGACGTCATGGCCTTTCCTTCTTCATGCTTCCTTGACACCGTCCGTTTACTGTCTGGAGGATAACATTAGTATAGCTGGAGTGCTAAGGGCTAAGCTAGCCAAAATGGTCACATCGACTGTTCAGTCATTCTTGGATTATATGCATGGATTATTATGCGCACGGATCGCGCACGCGAAACGTACGGGGAGATCGATGCTCGGCCAAAACTACCACTCTATCCCAACGGAGATCCAGATAATCACGGTGAGCTAATGACCTGGGGAAAAAAAAGGTCCAAGAAGGAGTGGTGGCGGGCTCATGTTTATAAACATAATATTATGTCTCAGATCACAATACAATAATAGAAATTTCACGGCTAATCTACCAACAACCATTCTATTTCGGCTGGCAAACTGTTAAGGAGCATTAAATGCATACTTAAAAAACATTAAATGCATATTTAAAGAGCATTAAATGCATACTCAACGATCATTAAATGAATACATAAAAAGCATTAAATGTGTACTTAAAAACATTAAATGCATACTCAAAGAACATTACATCCGTACTTAAATAACATTAAATGCATAGTTATGGTAGAAGAGTATGTACTTTTATTAACAGAGAAAGAACAGAGAAGAAGCATCACTTCTCACAGATGATGTTTTTCCTACCACTAGTACATAACTTATTAACCCATTCTCCATTATTGTGTCTGTATGCTACACAGTTCATGTATTTGTTTTTATCAGGCCATCCACTGGCCCAGTACCTGCCGAGAAAACAAAAACATGTGTTTTAATCACATCCACTCAGTCACTCACATACAGCAACTTTGATAGAATTACAATAGAAAAGATTGTAAAATGTCTCACAGTGGTGTTGTCAGTGGTGTTCCATCCACCCACATCCAATTTCTATCAGTCCTTTTCAGACCAATCCAAGATCGATCAACCCATAGGGATGCACCATCACCATCACGTGTCAATCCTCTGATGAATTCCTAATCAATTGTATATGATTGATTACACTGCAAGTAATAGTCTATGTGCAATACATTCACTATGTTTATTGCGACCGAAGGATGCAGTTTACTATGAGAGACAGCACATCATGCCCGTTTCCGTGTACGCTTTTTTATGGTCTATGGGTTTGCCGCTCTGACATCATGTTGACTCTCACGCTCTGACATCACTGTGATGTCAGGGGAACCAAATCCATATATGGAGATCCCTGTGATGCCAGGGGAATCAATTCTCTTTTATGCCCATATATGGAGATCCCTGATGTTGTCAATATTAAGCCCATATCTGTGAATATCTAAGGGTACCGGGAGTCTACATATATGGATAACTGGTCCTGGTATACATCACTGGCCAGATGGCCAAGACATGGCGCGACCTCTGGTTACTTACTGGTTATTATGTTATGTTTATCATTATGTTCACTATAATCACAGTATTGCAGCTACTGTACAGTATGTGGATGACCGACACCTGGACATCTAGACACATGCACATCTGGACACAGGCATGCACACACTAACCTGTTCTTCTTTACTGTTAATGATCACCAGATCTGCTCCTTTCTTCAGACAAAGCTCTCTACTTTCCTCCCAAGTGTGCTTTTCAGAAGGTCTGTAATAACAGCTGCATCCAAACTTCTTCCATCCACTGGGGCACCATGACTTGACTAAAACATCAAACAACAGTTTTACTGATGGATTCCTTTTAACATATAATGGTTTGTACCTTTTTTTTTTACATTGTTTGGCCTTTCTGACACTCCCAGTCCCCCTAAAATAGTAATAAGCCAACAATTGTTGGCCTGACCACACCTCATTTTAAGATCAACACCCCCATGGTGTTGTCTCTTAAAACAAGCAAGCTTGCTTTCAGCCAAGAGGCTTGCTAGAGGCGTGAAACCATGCTTCCATAGGGAATGAATTGGACGACACCCTCCCCCCATCCCCCAAGGACAGGGCAGGTGCTTCTACTGTGTGGAGGAAGCCTATGGAAGTCACATGTTTTGAAGAAGCAAGCTTGCCTCTAGGCCGGAATTACACATTAGAAGCACCTGAACTGTCCATGCCCTTGGGGGCTCTAGCTTTCTCTAGCTTTCCTTTAAATCTAGAGGCAAGCTAGAGGCAAAAAGACATGTGACTTCCATAGGGAAAGAATTGGACGGTGCTCTTCCCCACTCCGCCTCCAAGGTAATACATGGAGCTTTTGCCTTGACTGTCTGAGTGAGGCCCTAGGCAAGATAGAAGCAAACTAGAGCCAGAGGCAAGCTTGCAAAACATGTGACTTCCATAGGGAATGAATTGGACAATGCTTCCCCCCCCCCGCCTCCCACAAGGGCACGTTAGAGGCTCGTGCTTCCAATGTCTGTCGGAGGCCTAAGGGTTAGTTAATATGTATTTGTCGCAGAATCTGAAATATGTAGTGTCAAGCCCCCATACAAGTGTTGTGTCCATTTGTGTTGTTAAAATGTTTCAAAAATATTCAAGATATGTTACATTTTTTCCCAATATTCTTTTAGATTAGCAGATCTACAAGCACATGACGTGTCATGATGTGACACATTGTGAGCTTGTTTCTCTGCTATTTTCAAATAGCCGATCTGCAGTCTGCAGTGTCTCTCTGCCTTAACTGACGTTTCAACTTATCTCTCTCCTGGGCCAGACTGTTGTTTATGGTTTGAAGCTGGATTATTAACTCTTCTTTCTCCAGGGTCAGACTGTTGTTTGTGGTTTGAAGCTGGATTATTAACTCTTCTTTCTCCAGGGTCAGACTGTTGTTTGTGGTTTGAAGCTGGATTATTAACTCTTCTTTCTCCAGGGTCAGACTGTTGTTTATGGTTTGAAGCTGGATTATTAACTCTTCTTTCTCCAGGGTCAGACTGTTGTTTATGGTTTGAAGCTGGATCTTTAACTCGTCTCTCTCCAGGGTCAGACTGTTGTTTGTGGTTTGAAGCTGGATTTTTAACTCTTCTCTCTCCAGGGTCAGGTTGTTGACTCTGGTTTGAAACTCAGTCAGGTGCGTGTGTAACTGGACATTGGCTGAATTGTCTGCAAAGAATACAATGGTGAGTGAATTAGCTTTGACAAGATGATACCTTTTTTCATGTGAATTTATTAACACATCTTTCTTCCACATACTGTTGCATACTTGCGAGCAATAATACGCAAATACATAATTCACAAAAAGCCTCTACCAACAAACATTTCACAACAAGGAGAAGTCACATGAATGTTTGGGATAATGCTTTGCTGACCTTTGAAATTGCTTCAGCTAAAAATGCCAGGCAACAAGATCCATGAGTGAGTGATGAGGGAGTATTGTGATATGGAATACTCACTGTGCACGGTCAGTCCTATGATCACACCCAGCAGCATAAGACTCATCATCCCCAGACACACAGCAACTAAGAGAGTTCTTCTCACTGTTTTAAAGCTCTGTCCTGAAACACAAAGTACAGATACTAGGGCCCTCATTTACCAAACAATGGTCGTACACCGAGATCACCGCAATTGTCGGCATTTATCATTCTATCACGACTTTGACTTGAGCGTACGGTACGCTGAGTATGCTGATGATCTGGACAACAATTCACTACTTTACCAAACTCACCGTGAGTGTGTCTTCCTGATGCGTTGTCCCTCATGTCCTCTTGTGGTCCAGAGACATCACAGATGGTGACGTCATCCAGGCTCTCATAGATGTTGTCAGTGTCACCGCTCTGTCCTCTTTCTGCATCTCTAGGTCTTCTTTTTTTATAGATCACTCTCTGAGTTGGGTCTAGCACTGCATAAAAACCTGTAGACATACAGTAACTATTAACTAGAATTGACAGAGTCAATTTTGACAAGTGTGCCTGCAGCTCGCTAAATGCGCGACCTTGTGCGGCGGTTTGGACCGCGAGACCGTCCGCCGAGTCGTCTGCGTTTCGTTTTGAGAGGGTCGGTCCCCCTGAAAAACGCGTTCTGGCACGAAACGGTTACGTTTCGCGCGTTTGTGACGCCCCCTATGGGTCGAAGTGGAAATGCTTTTGGGGATCTGTTGAGTATGCCACCCCCGACCTGTGGTTGAAATTCAGTGTCGACTCGACCTATTGTTTGTGAGTTAGGGCAATTTTTTGCCAAACGGGCCCCTCCCGCTAACTTTGGAAGCGCGTTACGAACGAACGGTATGGACTATCAAAATATCCTTTGACTATGTTTATCGCATGGCTTCATAGATCACGTGTACCGGTTTTTAGGACATTTGAAGAAAATATGTAGGAAAAGGAGCAAAAAGTGTGTTTTAGAGAAAATTCAAGATGGCGGAAAATTTATCCTGGCGCAAATGGGCGTGGCCTATATGGGGAGATGCGTCTTGACCCAAGGAATCCAGGGAAAAAATTATTTTAATTTTCCGACCTACGGTTCAACAGTTACAGGCCAAAACGTAAACTGGGCTGTTATAGCGCCACCATGAGGCCAAATGACACTATTATTTTTTATTTAATCCTTGAAATCATTATGAACCTCCTCTCCAAGTCTTGAAACTGTAGCCCCTATGGTTTGCGAGAGAAAAATAATTGAATGCGATTCCCATTATAAGTCAATGGGGAAAATTAATTCACTAATAAATTAATATCAATTAAACTATATTGTGACGCCCCCTATGGGTCGAAGTGGAAATGCTTTTGGGGATCTGTTGAGTATGCCACCCGCAACCTGTGGTTGAAATTTAGTGTCGACTCAACCTTTTGTTTGTGAGTTAAGGCAATTTTTTGCCAAACGGGCCCCTCCCGCTAACTTTGGAAGCGCGTTACGAACGAACGGTATGGACTATCAAAATATCCTTTGACTATGTTTATCGCGTGGCTTCATAGATCATGTGTACCGGTTTTTGAGACATTTGAAGAAAATATGTAGGAAAAGGAGCAAAAAGTGTGTTTTGGAGAAAATTCAAGATGGCGGAAAATCTACCCATACGCAAATGGGCGTGGCCTATAAGGGGAGATGCGTCTTGACCCAAGGAATCCAGGGAAAAAAGAATTTTCATTTTCCGACCTACAGTTCAACAGTTACAGGCCAAAACGTAAACTGGGCTGTTATAGCGCCACCATGAGGCCAAATGACACTATTATTTATTATATAATCCTTGAAATTATTATGAACCTCCTCTCCAAGTCTTGAAACTGTAGCCCCTATGGTTTGCGAGAGAAAAATACGTTTTGCGATTCCCATTATAAGTCAATGGGGAAAATTAATTCTCTAATAAATTAATATCAATTAAACTATAGAACCTTTCTCTTAGCAACTTACTAGCACACCATTCCCGATGAAGCCGGTCGATTTGACATATGGCGCGAGTGTGTGGTGCAAAAACTGTGGGAGGAGTAGCGTGCCAAACTTTGGGGAAACGCCATGTCTGTCCGTCCGTCCGTCCGGCCGTCCGGCTTAAATATGAGCGAGAACAATAAGTGTCCCCATGCTATGCATAGGCACACTTAACTAGGATTTATGTTGTATATTACTCTCCTGTCTCCATTAACTGTAACATGATTATAAAAAGACCACGCAGATAAGCACTTATTGTAGGCTATGTGTGCAAACTCGCACAGACCATCATAAATCTCATTTGTCGAAAGGTTTTGGACATCATAAATCCAGCTCATATGACACCTACTGTATCAATAATTATTTTGACAGCACCCCTTGCCCCCTTGTGGTAGTGTACAAACATCCTACTCAACCACTACCCCAGATTGTACTCATACTGTATATGCTACGTCTGAACTATGAATTGGATCATAGGCTATATAATTGTAACATCATGTTTGCTAATGATGTAGCCTAAATGTCATTTTGTTCTCTGTCTTTAACACGGTTCAAACATTTGTTTAGCAAAAAACAGGTCTCCATAGTCCTTAAAAATGTGGGGCCCGGCCCGGCTATGGAATTCAGCCCAGCCCAGCCTCTGGCCCATTTGGTACTGCTATTTACAGCCCAAGCCCGGCCCAACACCGTATTTATTTATTTATTTAATTATTTTCGAGTGTGTGATTTCACTGTTGTGTGCAACAGCTACACTCACAGATGTGCACTTGTGTTCTGATTAAAACAAACCCAGAAGAAGTCAAGAGCACTGCAAAACTCACACACAAAGTTTGGGTGTGAAAATCCCTCGACTCGTTGGCTAATTTACTCATGATGACCAATGAGAGTTTGACCTTTCAGTGTTGCTATAGATACGTGAGAGAACCCAGGGCCTAGGGTGCTGCCTCCCACACAACCCTCCATTCTAGCTACGCACATACTGAGACGTCCTTAGGGTGTTGCTCCGATGGTGAAATGCAGAAATGGCCCTGGTCTGACCGGGTCCCGACAGGTGTGTGGGGGCGTGCATGCTGACGTGGTTAGGCTAACATAATAGCCGCATGCTCTGCTGAAGAAGCGTGGTGGACGACAACGCAGGCGTTGGAGAGGAAATCAACAGCCTGCTGCTGATGCTATCTCTGCTTCCTATACTATCTCTGCTCCCTGATGCCGTCGCCACCACCACAACTTCCTCTTGAGCAATGACTTGCTACTAGTCTAGCTTTTTGGCTTTTTGTCACATGACACATGACCTGTTGTTAGGAGAGAGTGTTTTCTGCTGGTGATTCAGTCAGAGTGTATCAAAGGGTGCGTTCGTAAATGCGCACCGGGTGTGGTTGGGTTAGGTGTTAGGGTTATAGGGTTAGGCATAGTTTTACTGAGGTTAGGGTTAGGACAGGGGTCGGCAACCCAAAATGTTGAAAGAGCCATATTGGACCGAAAAAACCCAAAACAAATCTGTCTGGAGCCGCAAATAATTATAAAAGCCTTATATATCGTCGTTGTTGGGTAGAAACCTTGTATGTCCAAAACTTCGTTTTGTATTTATCATCTATCTATAAATGCGACAAATCTCTGTCTGTCTGTTTGTTTGTTTGTTTGTTTGTTTGTAATCCGCGTATCTCGAGAACCGTTCGTCCCACCGGCTTCAGATTCGGCACGCGCGTTCCCCGCTGCGGCGCGGAGTGCAGTGCCGGGCCTCGGCCCGACTCGGCATGCGGTTTTCCCGAAGCGGCGCGAAACGTTCGGAATCTCCTTACGCGGAGCTGATTGTTAACATCAGGCTGTTCCTGAGGAAATCGGCACAATCGCTGACTCATTGTGACATCACTTCATAAAAGGCTCTGACATCACGTACGCCAGGTGTCAACAAAAAATCTCTGTGAATGTGTATGTATGTATGTGAATCTCGAGAACCGTTCTTCCCACCGGCACGCGCGTTCTCCAGATATGGGCATAAAATGAATCCCCGAATGCGGAGCTGATGTCTGACATCAGAGTTTTCCGCAACCGGTACTGTGTGTGCAGAGATCTCCATATATTGGGGTTTGCATTAAAGGGTGGGGACAAAGGCTAACAGAAGGCAAACAGATGGTCAAAACGGGTCCTATGACAACATGACAACAGGTATATTGGGGTTTGCATTAAAGGGTGGGGACAAAGGCTAACAGAAGGCAAACAGATGGTCAAAACGGGTCCTATGACAACAGGTATATTGGGGTTTGCATTAAAGGGTGGGGACAAAGGCTAACAGATGGTCAAAACGGGTCCTATGACAACAGGTATATTGGGGTTTGCATTAAAGGGTGGGGCAGGCATAAAATGGACGCAAATAGACAGATATCTCCATATATGGGCATATGGGCATAAAATGGACCCAGAACTATATCTGCAGTGATCTCCATATATGGACATAAAATGGACGCCGACAGACAGACAGATACAGATATCTCCATATATGGGCATAAATGGACACAGGCAAACAGATGGTCAAAACAGGTCCTATGACAACAGGTATAATGGGGTTTGCATTAAAGGGCGGGGCATTCATTCTCTATTTACATCGTTCCCGAGTTGGCCAGGTCGCCGACTAGACGCTGACAACAGGTATATTGGGGTTTGCATTAAAGGGTGGGGACAAAGGCTAACAGAAGGCAAACAGATGGTCAAAACGGGTCCTATGACAACAGGTATATTGGGGTTTGCATTTAAGGGTGGGGACAAAGGCTAACAGATGGTCAAAACGGGTCCTATGACAACAGGTATATTGGGGTTTGCATTAAAGGGTGGGGCAGGCATAAAATGGACGCAAATAGACAGATATCTCCATATATGGGCATATGGGCATAAAATGGACCCAGAACAATATCTGCAGTGATCTCCATATATGGACATAAAATGGACGCCGACAGACAGACAGATACAGATATCTCCATATATGGGCATAAATGGACACAGGCAAACAGATGGTCAAAACAGGTCCTATGACAACAGGTATAATGGGGTTTGCATTAAAGGGCGGGGCATTCATTCTCTATTTACATCGTTCCCGAGTTGGCCAGGTCGCCGACTAGACGCTGGGCCGCCCGAAGGGCGGCCCAGCTTCTAGTTTACAAAAATGAACTAAACTAGTGAAAACAGCCGATCTACAAGCACACAACGCCTCGCGGTGCGAGGCGTTGTGTGCTTGTAGATCTGCTGTTTTCACTACCTTTGTGCGTCAGTCTTGTGATGATGATGCAGGGCTTTAGGCTTACTTTGCAAAAAAAAAGAAAAATACAAATTTGAAACTTGGAGATACAAGGTTTCTGCCCGACAGTGACGATAAAAAAATCGTTGAAACAAAAAATACATTTTTTCCCCCCATCTTTTTCCATTTTCATACATTTTTGAAAAAGCTCCAGGGAGCCACTAGGGTGGCGCTAAAGAGCCGCATGCGGCTCTAGAGCCGCGGGTTGCTGACCCCCGGGTTAGGATTAGGGTTAGGTTTAGGCACTCACTACCCGAGCACACACCCGGTGCGCATTTCCGAACGCACCCTTTGATACGCTCGGACTGAAACACCAGCAGAAAACACCATCCCCTGTTGTTAGGGCATCAGTAATGTTTTTTTTTTTTTTTTTTTTTTAACCATGATGAAGGTAATCCCATATTAGGTTTGTCGGGTGCAATCAACATGGTATTAATACTGCTTATTCAGGGTTTTTTTTGGCAGAGCTTGTCACTAGTTTGTCCCCATTAGCCGGACGACAGACATTAGCCAAGCTTCTCCCATTGTAGCTCTCTCAGATTATTTACTCTTGGTGACCAGACTGCTAAATATATCTAACTAAATAGAATTCTGTCAGCTTCTATAGCATTACTGATTCACTTGGTCACTTAATCATCAGGTACCATAATTCATGGTAATCGTCAGGTAGCATAATTTAAGGTAATGACTGATATTTTCCAGATTTAACATCAGGAATTGAACCTGGATCAAACTGGGAACCTTGTGGTTCCCATCCAGCCTATCTACTGGCCACTCTACCCCTGAGCCACTGCTGCCCACATTTATGAATATTCCTCAGAGTATGATTCTGTGCAGATTCTATTCTTCTGTGTTTAATTTTGACCCAACAGTGTAACTGAACATGTCCTCATGAACATGCCCCCCTTAATCCTGACTGTGTGAATGTGTGTGTTAATGTGTACCTTGACGTTTTCTAGACGGATCTTGTGAGCTGGAGTCTTGCTCTCTAAGACTGTCGGCTCTTTCGTTGACGTACACAGCACTCTGCTCTCCTTTCTCCTCTTGCCTCTCCTCTCTTACTCCTCCATCATACCTCACTCTCCTTGTTTTGACTGACTTGCCAGACATCTTAAGGAATGCCAAAAAGAACTTGATTAGTTCAAGTATATGTTAATAATGTGGATATATTATACATTAAGTACAATATAATTGAGGGCTTGGAGTGCAAAGGGTGTAAGTGAAATTCTCAGAATTTTAGGACAGCTTTCCATTGATTGTAATTATGTATTTTAAAACAATATATTTAAGCAATCTATACTTAAATACAGATTAGGATTCAATGAATGCATTTGAAAATATATTTGTAATGTTGTTTTTAATCAAAATATGAAAAGCTGTCCTGTAAAATTTTGAAAATGTCGCCCTTACACCCTTTGCGCTCCAAGCCCTTGTAATGTACTTTATTTATAAACATCTTCAAAAAGCATCTTACTTTGTCCAATATGTTTGTGGTCCTACATTGGTCTTCAGTGTTGCAGTCTTCAGTGTTGTATACTGACCTAAGTAACCATCCAAGGCATGTAGGTTTTCGACCCAGACTCTTTACCACGGAATGTACATGTTGTACTAGACAGGTTTATTTCTGTCATCTGTGGTAAATTCTGTGCGGGGAAAGTGAATGGAAAGTTCTATCTATCTCCACCATCAACTGCTTTAGATCGCCATGGCCGATAAAATTCTTTCTATTAGAAAGAACATCTAATGTGTTGTGCTCATAATAGTCATGCTGGTAATGGTGATAATAATTAGTATCATTAATATTTATTGACACAAGTAATGTATCTGAAAATCAGTTTATTGCTGCCTGTTTATTAATGCCTCATTATACTTCTTTGCAAAACACTGGAAACAGAATAGCTCCCCTCTTCCTGTCTTATCTTGTTTGCTACAATAAATATAGCAGTGCTGATTTTGACATTACATTTTTAATTAGTCGTTTTGGTCATTCTAGTTTAAACCACCACCTGTGGCTCAGCCCTATTGGCACAACGGGGTGTGTGTTGGTCTGGAAAGTGGGGAACCCAGGGTTCACTCCCCGCTTCCGCGCATCACTACAGAAACAGTTATGTGACCTCCAAACGACAAACAAGTCATAGAATACCGATCGTGCAAGTGTCATCATCCATTTCAGATTACTTTTCTTTTATTGGGCGATACATTGATGACTGCCACCCCAGACAATTGCCTTGATCGCCTGCATTGAGGCCCCAGCCCTGATTGCCATTATGCACAGCCACTCATCCGATCAACTTCACACTTGGCGAGTGTACTGGTGAGGACCCAGTGATGTGAAGTGTCGAGTGTGAAGCTGATCAGATTTATGCCTGACTTCTTCACAGATCTCCAGAACCATTGGCCTGCTGGCTGGGCATTGGTTCCCACGAGAATAATGTAAAATCTAGGAATACATTCCTTACCAAGAAATGTATTCACTAATGTGTTTGTATAGGTGTCTAGAAACACACATCACAAAGACTGAAATGTTGTTTCCCTAGGGGGATTTTTGACAGCTGAAAGTTGGGGTCCCATTAACTTTACTATAATAGGCGACAGGAAAAAAATACAAAAAATACATCTGCATGTGAGGGGCAACTAGGAGTTTGTAATAATTCTGACATTGCAAGTATGAGATGGAATCAAATCACACACACACACACACACACACACACACACACACACACACACACACACACACACACACACACACACGTCAGTGAGAAAAATGATGTTAGAGAGAAACCACATCCTGATGGGGGAAAAAATTACATCAGGTTACGTTAAACCAATGTTGTGTAAGTAAGTATGTGTGTGTGTGGATATGATAGCATTACATTTCATATACTGTACATGCAACATGTTTGTAACATAGACTGTAAAAAAAATATGGACGAAGCGAAGCCATTGGTTTCTATGCGGCGAAAATGACGTTTTTTTTGTCCCTTGTATGGGTGTCGCCATCATTGTTTGAATGGTACCCCAGGAATCATTAGGAATGCTATTGGCTGCCAACGGTCACATGGAACCGCAGGGATACATGGGAGAATGTGGTGTTGAGCATCCCGAAATAAAGCACACAAAGAAGAACACAGCAGGCTAGTATTAGGTTTAGTTGGCCACGCCCCCCGCAACTTTATCATCAATCTTAACATACATGGGACTACTACGAAACATAACTCCGGCCATCCACTGTAGTACTACCGAAACATAACTCCGGCCATCCACTGTAGTACTACCGAAACATAACTCCGGCCAGTACTGTAGTACTACCGAAACATAACTCCGGCCATCCACTGTAGTACTACCGAAACATAACTCCGGCCATCCACGGTGGTACTACGAAACAACTCTGGCCGCTCTCTCTAGAGGTCTCATCACACGTTGTTATGAGAAGCTGCTAACGTTAGCTTCACCCTCTGGCTGTGGCTCTGTGAGTTACAAACAGTTGCAGATAGCAGGGTGACCACAGCTTAGCTTGTAGATTTCTCCTCATTGATCTTACACCAGCATGCATTTGCAACATAGGCTCTAGTAGCCTAGCCAGTAGCCAGACAGCGGCTGTCTCTGACTCTGACTGTGGAGGAGTAAAGGAGAGGAACGTTGCCAAGTCTGATATTTATAAGCCATGTTGGGCTTGTTTCTTTTTTGTAGTAAAGTTGCTTGTAAATAATGGTGGTTGTGATTGTGAGCTTGTAGATCGGACCAGCTGTTTTCAAATAGCCAATGTATATAGGTTTAAAGTAATCATGTGGCCTATATTCACTTATTTTGGGCTTGTTTTCATAGACCCGGTTGCTTATTCCTCTCACAAGATTTGGCAACACACCAATCTATTTTGATAATGGTAACAGAGAACTTACAGTGGCTATTTACTTTACTTTTTTGCTTTTAATAGTTTTATAGCCTAATTGCATTTACTTTTTGTGTAAAACAATTTTCATCAGCTTTATAAATAAATCTCTTTGAAACTGAAGACCATGGCCAATATTGATGATAAAAAAAAAGAAAAAAGAAAAAACGTTTTTATTTTTTTTATTTTTATTATTATTATTATTTATTTTTTTAATATTCGAATATATTCGATATTCGGGCCAATTTCTAAGACCAATATTCGAATTTAATATTTGAGGAATGTTGAAGCCCTAATGTAGACAAATTCTTTTTGGTACCTCGCGGGGGGGAAACAGCGCAACTAGCTGCCAAACATAGGAAGTTTTAGTTCCGTATTGGATTCGTTTTAAATCGGCGGAACTATGCCCCTGGTTTGTAATGGTCCAAAAAACATGAAATAGACCCCGAAGTTCACCAGCTCGGGAGCCCAGCTTAATCATTGGAGCAAACCCTGGGCTACATCTGGACACAAGTTGTGCATGATCTGGGCTAAGGCTAATATCAAATACGGTATGTGTTGTTCCCCACTCCCCAGCTACCCAAAGTACCGTAGGTTGCTGTGAACATGGAGGTACAGTATAGTATTAAGCCTCTATCAGATTCTGCGGTGAAGAGCCTATCACCGCAAATTTTAGGTGTAAAGCTATCCACCTAAAGTGAGAAAACAAGTGGAGGCCATCATAGTCAGTCACGGTGAAGTCCTATCACTGTGACTGAACGGGGACGTTACTATGGGTTCAGTCAACAGGGTGATGGGCCGATCGATCTGTCTCAAAGTAAAAACAGAGAGATGTGTCAGGGCTCGCGTTGGATAGCTCTTCACTGAGAGTAATGACGCAATGTTGTAGTTTTATGACTTAAAAAGACTACACCGTGGTGGATAGCTTATCACCGCGGTACCTACTATGATAGGGGCTTTACAATTAGCTATTCATTTGTGTCTTATGGTAGAGTATTATGTACTTGTATTAACAGAGAGAGAACAGTGAAGAAACATCAGTTCTCACAGATCATGTGTTTTTCATCAGTACATAGCTTATTAACCATTCCATTCTTGCTGGGTTTGTATCTGTATGCAACACAGTTGAAGTCTGTGGTGTTATCTGGCCGTCCACTGGCCCAGTACCTGCAGAGAAAACAAAAGCATGTATTTAATCACATCCACACAGTCACTCACATATAGTAACTTTGATAGAATTATGATAGAAAAGGTTCTAAAAATGTCTCACTGTGTTGTTAGTGGTGTTCCATCCACCCATATCCAATTTCCATCAGTCCTGTTCAAACCAATCCAAGATGTTCCAGCCACAAGGGATGCACCAGCATCATCACCATCTTTTGGCAATCCCCTGATGAATTCCTGATTAATTATATATGAAGACACTGTAATTAATTATCTATGTCCATTACATTAAGATCGCTATAATCACAGTATTACATTCATCTGCTGTATGTGGATGAGCGACACCTGGACACACGCACACTATGCACGTATGCACGTATGCACGTATGCACGCACGCACGCACACACGCACACACACACACACATACACTAACCTGTTCTTCTTTACTGTTAATGATCACCAGATCTGCTCCTTTCGTCAGACAATGTTCTCTACTTTCCTCCCAGGTTTTCCTTTCAGTAGATCTGTAATAACAGCTGCATCCAAACTTCTTCCATCCACTGGGGCACCATGACTTGACTGAAACATCAAACAGGAGTTTTACTGATGGGTTCTCAGGAAAAACAACTAAAATGAGCCATTAGATTATTTTTTTTTACCAGTTGGCCTAACAGTTTCTAACTAGTATCTCACTCCCCATCAATTGGCTTGACCACACCTCATTAAGTGTGCCTGCCATGCAATGCAATGGCAAAACACTTATTGTAATCCGCCATACTTAAGTCAGTCATGTTCTGGCAAATTTCGGCGCGTAATAACTGCCGCACGATTTACACCACCCCCGCAATATATACATCAAAACGTGCGGCTCGGCCGGGAATGGGGTGCTATTACTTTTCTTTCCGATCCGCGTTACCATTGCGACGTAATTCGCAAAAAACGACGCCAAAAAACCCCATTCACTTAGAATGGGGGAAATTTCGGCACGTAATAACTGCCGCACGATTTACGCCACCCCCGCAATATACACATCAAAACGTGCGGCTCGGCCGGGAATGGTGTGCTATTACTTTTCTTTCCGATCCGCGATACGATTGCGATGTAATTCGCAAAAAACGACGCCCAAAAACCCCATTGACTTAGAATGGGGGACTCCGAAAAAAAACCAGAAACTTTGGCGCCACATAACTCTGCCATACTTTTGCCTAGCAACGTGATTTAAACTTTAAAATGCACACACAACTTTGGTCTTTTTCCGGCCAATAGGGATGAGCTGTAATTGATTAAGCCCCGCCCCCTCTGTAACAGGAAGTGCCTCTATAACTCATGAACCGTTTGTCGTACAGACTCGCGGCTGGTGTCATAATTTTTTTTTTTCTCAAATTTTTTTTTCTCATAAATTTTTTTTTCTCAAAATTTTTTTTTTCTCAAAATTTTTTTTTCTCAAATTTATTTTTTCTCAAATTTTTTTTTCTCAAATTTTTTTTTCTCAAATTTTTTTTTCTCAAAATTTTTTTTTTCTCAAAAATTTTTTTTTCTCAAATTTTTTTTTCTCAAAAATTTTTTTTTCTCAAAATTTTTTTTTCTCAAATTTTTTTTTCTCAATTTTTTTTTTTCTCAAAATTTTTTTTTTCTCAAATTTTTTTTCTCAAATTTTTTTTTTCCTCAAAAAAATGTTTTTTTTCTCAAAAAACTTTTTTTTCTCAAAAAACTTTTTTTTTCTCAATTTTTTTTTCTCAAAAATTTTTTTTTCTCAATTTTTTTTTCTCAATTTTTTTTTTCCTCAAAAAATCAAAAAACTTTTTTTTTCTCACAAAACTGTCGTTAAAGTGCGACCCGTGATAACGGCCAAAAATGCGCCAAAACGCCACTAATTAGTCGAAATGGCTGACTTCCTGTTTGGTTTCTGATTGGCTGCTGGCCTTGTGACATGGGTAGAGCTGCGAGGGCCCGGTCATCGCTGCTTGCAGCTTTAATTCATTAATCGTCCATGACCTTGATTGGGGCCTATTTCGCCAAACAGGAAGTGCCCCTCACCAAACAGGAAGTGACCCTTGATCTCGTGAACCGTTTGTCATACAGACACGCGGGTTGCGTCAAATGACAAGATTAAGAGTCCTTAAACTTAATTGGGGCCTATTTCGCCAAACAGGAAGTGCCCCTCACCAAACAGGAAGTGACCCGTTTTCTCGTGAACCGTTTGTCGTACAGACATGTGGGTGGTGTCATATGAAGAACAATAATGTTAACGTTTATGCAAAAAAATGCTAATGTTAATAACGCTAATGCTAACACCAACCGCTACACAAGGTTGCACAGACTTAGCGAGCTGCAGGCACACTTAAAATTTCTTAGAAATTTTCTTTTCTAGTTTTACGTAAGATCAACATCTCCATGGTTGCAAAAGTGAGCCCTGTAGTGCTGTGCCGATGCCATTGAGGAGACTTTTTAAGGGGCAATGGCCCTCAGGTTGGATTTTTTGCCCTCATCCAATTTAGCCAGTAACCCACCAATAATATCCACCTACCGGTATATGGAATGTGCCTTGTGGGTGGGGGGTGCATGGTGGACTCTTGGCCTCACAAACATAGCATAATACAGCCTTGGGTTGGCATGACAAACACATGAACACACTTCTTAAAATCAAGACTATACAGTGTTGCTGCATGCTCATTCTGTTTTTGAAAGAGACCATATTTAACACATTAATTGGTGATTAGTTCTGGGATTCATTCTCCACACAGTGCAGATTCCAACGTGTGCCACTTAACTAGCTTAACTAGCCTCGGTAACCCAAGAAAAACCTGGGTACGCCCACCAGTAGGCTAACTGTGGCTCAGCCAATCACAAGCTGCGGCTGCCGAGGAGGGGAGGGGGGCACAGAAAGACAGACAGATCGTTAGTGGCATAGGGGAGGATTAGCAAGCGATGCGATGGGGGGAGGGGGGGGGGGGGGGTTTGGGGGTTGGGTTTGGGGGGTCCAGCAGAGGGGGCCCTAACACAGATATAAAAAGCTAGATACCTCATCCGTTGCTGCAGGCGTTACTGGTAAAACAGGACTGGCGGAAGTGTGGAAGGCACTCTGCCACTCAAAGTGTATAATGACCAATCACAGTGTGTCTTTTCCGGGACTTACATTCAATTAAAAGGAGCTTTATTGGGATGAGGAGACAAACGTTTACATTGCCAAAATGCCAAAGCAAGTGGTACATTTGGGAAAGTACGCAACCTGCCGTTTGTCAACGCGCCTGAGGCCTTAAGCTAGATACAGAATATTTTTTACTCAAATCTTTGCTTCTGGGGGTCCCTGGAACAAAATATTTTTTGATGGGGGAGATTCACGTCATAGACTGATCTGATGCATTGCAAAAGTAAGAATCCATGTTTTTCCATGTCATGTGATTAATTAACTTATCCCTGCCCATGCAGCTCTGACTGATTCATATTTAGTTCTCTTATTTGGAAAACAACTATTATTCAACTTGTGTATCAATTTGGATCTTTAGTTTCTCAGGCTGATTTACTGTCATGTCTCTCACAAAAAGACAATCGCTGCAGCCCCTCTCTGTTGTCCCTTAAAAGTTGAACATTATTTGGAGCATTTACACCCCTTTATTATTTAGATAACTGACATCACGGACAGAACAGACCATACAAGGAGATATGCACTTGTGTCACACTGGTATAACCAGTAAGACTCCCCAATCGGGAGCTAAGCAACCGTCAGTCCGCGGGGGGCCCCGGTGGTGGCTGGGCGCTGCGGTGGCCAGGGTCCGGGGGTCCGCGACCAGTTTACAGTTTAAAGTTTAGGCATTTAGCAGACGCTTTTAATCCAAAGCGACTTACAATAAGCAGATAAAAAATCATAATAATAAACTAGACAATATGTCAGTACATCAACAGCAATATAACAAATGCAAATGAATATCTATCTAGAAAACAAAATAATCAGTCAAGAAAAAAGGTTCTACAAAACCTAAAAAAACAAATGCTAACTAGCTTCATGTATGGTCATTGAGTGTTTCAGTAGTGCTAAGGGTTTAGGTGGAGTCTGAAAAGGTGAGTCTTCAGTCCACGGCGAAAGCTAGCGGGCCGTTGTTCTAAGTGCGACAGGGAGTTTATTCCACAACTTTGGGGCCAGGAGGGCAAACTGTCTCGGACGAGTGGATTTTTGCCTATCACTTTTGCATCCGTTCTGGAGCACCAGGAGACGTGGTCCCCGGGAATTCTCTGTGAGCAGCCCCGTTGGGGTGGTCATTTGGTCATTTTTGCACTTTTTGGCGGCGGTGCCAGGGGGTCCCTCGGGGTCCTTGGAGCTCCGGGGGTCCCTGGAGGGGTGTAGGTTGTGGATTGGCAGGCAAGGAGTGTGTGTGCAAAGTTTGGCATGGATAGGGGCAATGGTGGCGGAGATATGAGTAGGGCAAAACGTGACGTGACGTGACGTGACGTGACGTGACAGACTGAGAGGCGGACTAACAGCCGGTGGAGGTTTTTTTTTTTTTTTTTTTTTTTTTTTTATCCCACGGTTTTTGTAACCCATTTTTTCACCCGGTGCCAATTGCCTAAGCTGTGATCCTGGGCTCTACTCTCCCTCTGCCAACCTGGGGAGGGCCCCGAACTGAGCTCATGCTTCCTTCAATGCATGAGGAGTGAGCAGGCCGCTTCTTATCACCTGACAGGGGGAGCTTCCCCGGTTGGACGTAGCGCGTGGAAGGAACACGTTATTCCAACCAGTTCCATTCCCCTCCATCAGGCGCCCCGGCTGGCCAGGGGGAGGCTTTATAGAGACCAGGATTAGCCGGTGGAGGTTTTGATAGTAACTGCGACCTGACGGTCGCAATTATGGTGGTTGGTCAGTCAGTTTCCTGTTTACCAGTGTTGCCATGTCTGCTTATAATGAGCAATTTAGAGCTTTACAAGGTTTGAGAGACCTTTTAACATAGGCTATTAAGTCAGTAAGTGATGTAATAGTAGGCATTTCCTGTACCGGTATGTCTAGTTTTATTTTATATTAAAACACACATTTATATGTCTCACCTGTTAGCTGTCTCTCAAGCTGGTTATCTGCAAAGGACCCAAAGGTTGAACAGTTGAAACAATATACATTACATTAAAAACTGAGAGTGACAGTTAAGGTTAATGCCGGGATGATCTTTACAGTTGATGCAGCTAGTAAATGTAGGGCAACAGAATCACAATCTCATGGAATAGGCTACTTACTTTTCACTGCCAGGCCTATGATCACACCCAGCAGCATAAGACACATCATCCCCAGACACACAGCAACAACTCTGAGAGTCCTTATCACTGTTTCAGAGCACTGTCCTGCAAAGAAAAGTATGTACAGCTTGGTTTGCATCCCATCCGGTCTTATGTCATCAATTCAGTTCAGTGTCTCCGAACAAAAGGTAACATTAGCTTGAGGCGCATGTTACACTCTATTAAGACATCCAAACCCCAGCTGGTATTTGCGTTGCATTGTAAACAGCTGCGCCTCAAATGTAAGTTGCATGCAACGTAAGTTCAGTAGTGGAGACCACCCTTCGCTCATCTTAGCCACTCAGGCTCTCAGCCAATCCACACGTAATCACCACAGTATAAATACACCCCTGTTTCGATCCTCTCACCTGTTTGCTTCCCCTATGTGGAAGCCAAAATCCCTCCCCCCTCCCCAATCGTTTTTTTTTCCATTCCGTGTTCTCTGCTAACGTTTATTTTTCTCCATCCTCCAGGAGTCCCGAGGTGGGGCAGCGTTGGACCAGAAGCGACCGACTGCTCCCGAGCTGAGCAAACCGTGGTCGTCAGCTCCCGAGACTGCACCCCCACCCTGAGTCTCGCCCTACCTCGGGCTCCTCATCAACACACTCACATACATCTCACTTTATATAATAAAGTCTGTTTAACTCGAGCAGAAGGTGTGGTTTCTTTCTAGTGAACGTGTCGTTATAAGCACATGAGTTTCTAACTTGCGGTCACATGCCGAACAGTAAAGTTCTATCCACCGTCCCAGTATAAGGAGCATGGATCATAGACCATAGATCATAGACATAAAACACTAGATACCTCATCCGCCTCATTGGAGTGACGTGTACTGGACAGCAACTGAAATGGGACACTGGCAGTCAGTCTATGTTCCATATTTATGGCACTGAATTTGTAACAACAGGAGTTGAGAGTGAGTTGTTGACCAAAACAGGATCACAGCAACACCAATAACTGATTTCACCACTGTTTATGTACATACTGTACAAGCCTAACTTGCCCAAAACAATTACACCCCATTGTTTTTTCTGGAAATATATTTATAGTGCTACTAGTGTTGATAATGTCTTGTATTTATTGTATGTCTTTAAATGTAAAATACAGTACCAATATAGAAACAAGCCCCTCAGAGTGTTAAGTGGAAAGGTGTATTTGTTTGTAGGCTACAGCCCAATGCTGCAGCCTGCACACAAACCAACCATGTCTCTGGAACCTCTTTCAACTGCAGTCACCGATGTATAATACAAATATAAATAAATAATCTGCGTGTTTGGCAAGTCCCCGCTCCAGTTGTTGCATCCAGTTCAAGATGTTGTGTGGCATACAAAAAGACCCGCCCCCATCTGCCTCTGATTGGCCTACCAACATCTGTATGTGTGGTACACGCGGAAGCAATGCACGCGGAATCGATGCAGATTCCCTCAGTTCCGCGATGCATGCCCCAAAGCCTATGGAGGCGTCTACCTTTCTATGTCTATGGCATTGATTATCATCTGAGACGCAAACACAACAGAGACAGAGGCAGCTAGCTTTGATAGGCACCACTATCCTTTAGCCAGAAGCGTTGCCAGATTCTGTTTTGCGGGAGAAACAAGCAGCCAGGTCTATAAAAATACGCCAAAAATAAGCAATTAGGGCAGGTCAGTCAAAATGTATTGTCTAATATTGTTTTAGAATTGTGGTTCTCAAACATGTTCATGCCAAGGTCAAGGACCCCAAATGTTTACAATCTACTTTACGTAAACACTGGAGAATGTATCAGTGCTGCATTTTGTAGCCACACATCCTCACTCACTCTCCTCCTCCTAATCATTTTGCCTAAATTAACTAGGCCTATTCTTGATCCTGCTTCTACAGAAATGTGCTAAACAGAAAGTTATTATTGCAATTTTAATAAGGGTAATTACATTTTGTATAACACGGTTCTATTGTGAAAATAGCAGATCTACATGCTCACAACGCCTTGCGTGTAGATCAGCTAATTTCACAATTTCAGTCTCTAATATTAGACAATTTGGCCAACATTTAATTTGTCATTTTAGAAATGTGCAGATACACTCACTTAAACTTTATGTTGGTTTGTTTACAGTTGATTGAGAAAACAATATTACACATTAAGTTAATCATCTGGGGACCCCCCAAAATAATTTGGGGACCCCCTGGGGGTTCCGGCCCACAGGTTGAGAACCACTGCTCTAATACCACACTGGGTAAAGGGCATTCCCAGATATGGGCTTAATATTGATGGCATAAAAGGGATTCTATTGTATGCATGGGCATTCCCAGATGTAGAGGTCAGCTCATGTATGGAGATCTAGGTGATGATCGAGTCGTCTCCATTTATGGATAACTAGGGTTTAATCATTGATGAGGTGATGTCACAGCAATGTGATTTCACAATGTCAACAAATCATAACATCGTCCCCTCCCCTTTTTACCATTCAACTGCAGCTGGGTCACCACCCACCTGACAACCAGGCACACTTAATGAGCAGGTGGGTGTGGCCACATACAAAAAAAAACATAATTTCACTTTCTGTAGACTTTTTTTTTAAAAGAATCTTTCTCCAAGTTTAATCATAATACCTGATGATCCATGCCAAATTTTGCACACACACACACACTCCTTGCCTGCCAAACCACAACCTCCACCCATCAATTCTCACATGGCCCTCTTCTAGCGCCACCATGAGGCTGATTCTTGCAAAACACATTTTTGGACACTGCTCCTACATATTTGGCCCTAAAATCACACAAATCGCTACACAGTCACTCATGTCATCAACATGGATCTGTCCCATATAGCGCCACCATCTGGCCGATTTTTTCAAACACATTTTTGGACACTGCTCCTACAAATTTCTCCCTAAAATCACGCAAATCGATACACACTTGCTCTACACTCATGTCATCAACATGGATCTTTCCCATTTAGCGCCACCTTCAGGCCGATTTTTTAAAACACATTTTTGGACACTACTCCTACAGATTTTGCCCTAAAATCACGCAAATTGCTACACAGTATGTCTACACTCATTTCATCAACATGGATCTGTCCCATACAGCGCCACCATCAGGCCAATTTTTTCAAACACATTTTTGGACACTGCTCTCACAAATTTTCAGCCCGATTTTTTCAAACACATTTTTGCACTGCTCCTACACATTTTGGCCTAAAATCACGCTGCGACCTGACGGTCGCTTATCTCCCGATTAGGGAGTCTTAGGTGATTATGTTGTAGGGATGGGGGGGAATCAAAGCACCCCATCTTTAAAATAAAATAGCTATATTCTGTTTTTTTAACACATGGATATTTTATCTGCCCCTGTATCATGATACATATTTATTGTGAGGTTGCAGGTAATACCCAGCCCTATAAACATCTGGCTGTTCCAAGACAGCAGTGTGGAGAAAGTTTCTGTCGGGTGTGTGTGTATTGGGAGCCTGGGGGGCTGAGAGCATGTTCTGGTGTGGCTGTGCTTAGGCGGGTGTTTCGCCGTCTGACATATGGCGGAGGGAGCGTATCCTGGAGGTCCACAGGATACCAATTTCACTCTCAAGAATGTAATATTACTTGTAATGTTTTATATTTTAGGTATATATTAGTTACTGCAATGTGAAACAAAATAGCAGTTTAAATAAGTCTATCATTTAAAGAAATGTTAGGCATATGGCTCTACTGCCCCAGAAATACTGTACCAGAGTTGGAAAGTGGGTCCAATGCAGAAGGTTGTCAACTGAGTTGGTGTGAGAGTAGCTACACAGAAGGACTGACGGACTGAACTAGCCTGATAAATCAGTCCGCACATTACCACCCCCTGTTGGTGGTAATGAAGTGAAACGTAGTGTGTGAAGAGTCTGACGCTTGCAGCCAGGCAAGGACTGAACGGACAGACAGTAAAAAGCCAACCACATCAAAGGAATAATAATAAATGAAACACGTTTTGCGCTGTAAGAATAATATCCTGCTGCAGGAAAGATTATTGTCTTGTTCTTGTTCAATAAACAATTTTTTCCATTTTGAAACAGACAAATCACTGTCACAACCCGTCAAAACTTTGACAAACTCACCCTGAGTGTGTCTTCCTGCTGTGTTCATCCTCATGAGCTCCTGTGGTCCAGAGGTGACGTCACAGCTTCTGACATCGTTCATGTTCTCGTAGATGTGAACCGCTCTCTCCTCCCCTTGTCCACTGTCCCCAGTGTCCCCTCTCTGTCCCCTTTCTCCATCTCTCTGCCTCACATCCCACTGTCCTCTGTCTTCCCTTTGTCCAATGTCCCCGGTGTCACCTCTCTGTTCCCTTTCTCCATCTCTCTGTCTGACATTTCTTGTCAAGTTTGACACAGGATAAATAACTGTAGACATCTTACTTAGGATGAGAACGGCCTGAAAACGCTTACAGTAGTAAATAGTATCTATGCATTGCTGTTCTCTGCTGAACATAGTGTGCGCTATACGTTCACATTCAGGTCACAAATAGTTTTATTCCTGTTTGAAAGTGATTTTCATGTTGTTTTGGAAATGGGCTGTATTGGCCATAGAATGAATACCTCACAGTCACAGCCGCTGCGCAGCGGTGGAGCCGGTCAGACGTCAATGTGACGGCGGCAATGACGCAGAGTAACGCAACGCTGCCAGTGGAGCCCTGGAGTAAGAAGACATATAACCATAACCATAGAAGAAAGCATGTCTTGTCCAACGAGGTCCAATTAATAAAGTGCGAATGAATCATCTGGAGACAGATATGGGTCAAATAGTTGTGTTGTTTATGCATTTACATGTCTTTACACAGACATGCTGGCTCAGGATGTGTGTGTGTGCACACACACACACACACACACACACACACACACACACACACACACACACACACACACACACACACACACACACACACACACACTCTCTCTCTCTCTCTTCCTTTCCTTCACATATCTCCAGAACTGTTCATCTGTTTAACGTCACCTCTGCACCCAAGGACGTGCAGAGCAGAGTGTCAAGTTGTGTTAAGAGTGGTGACTGCACCCTGACTTGTAACTACAAGTAGTGTGTAGTGTGATTTAAATGTAAAAGTATACATACAGTATAATGACATCAGGACAGTGAAGATATCTCTATCTCTGAATTCAGTTCAAGTCAGTGGGTTGTACATAGTGCAGTCATTTGATAGATTTACTTAAACAGAAGGTGAATACATTGATCACACAACATGTGGTTATACAACAGATACGGTAGTTCCGATAAAGCAATCTGATTGGTTGAAATAGCTATCTTCCCGCCCTTCAAACAAGTATTATGGCACTGGACTAATACATTTAAAAGACAAACAGCTTCACTAGCAGTTATCATGGTGAAGTTCAGGGACACAGAGCTTAATCTGGCATTAAAAAATATATATGAATTTCTATCGAATATCGACTAAATTAAGCTGATGTGGGTTTGTTTTAAGGGTAACCTGTTGTATAATCGCAATGTTCAAGGGTGTGCTTTAACATGATTATCTTCACTACACACTCTGTCATGACAATAATCACGGTAAGGCACACCCTCTTACGTAATATTGCTTAATTGCACACCTTATTTAATTACACATGTGATTGCATAATGGTTGTTTTGCCGTGCATGGCTGTGGGTGTGGCAACCTGTTCTCTCACAACCAGTCACACTTTGTACATTTTTATTTGGACTACTAGTCCAGAGCAATGTGAAAAGGTCATTCACTTTATCCTAAAAGGATTAGATTTTGGTACACTGGTACAGTTTGGGGCCCATTTTCTGAAATGGAGCCATCACAAAAACACCTTGTGGCGACAGGGATGGATTATAACTTGTGCACAGGAGGGGCACTGGAGTCAAGGGGGCCCTAGCTGGCTCTGCCAGCTGAAAATGTACTTTTCGATTAGACAGTCGGAGACCCCTGGGTCCGTTTCATCTACTTGAGTACAATTGATCCACTTTCAACTTTCAGCAGGGAGATTTCAAAATATAAATGTGTGTAAAATGTGTGCAAAACCTCATATTTATGATTTAAGAAAACCATGTGCTTGTGACTTGTGCAAAAATTGTGTAACGTAATTTTATCTGGGAAAATAATTAAACTTACCCAAAACTGACACACACTGCTATAAACTGGAATAAGAATTCATTCAACATCATTTAATTGGTACTTTTAGTGCATTTCCATTCAAATTTGTTTGTTAAATAAAGTTTAATAACTTATACTCACTCACATTTTGACACTTGTGAAATAGTCTGCTGGGCCAGCTTTTAGATTGGCTATTATTATTATGTATTTATTTTTAGTTTCTAGATAGGCCTATATCTTTGTAAGTGGTTAACATTTTCTCCTAATGAATTGCCCAAGATACTGTAGAATGAAAGTAGTTAAAGGGCAAGGCCACATTGGTAGAGGTTTGGGTTGTGTGGTTACCTTGCCATGATGTGTCTCTAAAGAAAGAAATCTGAAATAATTTCTCCATTGACTAGAAATTGATACATCTAAATATGCTCCTATTGACTGATAGCTCAGGAGAGTCTGGAGGAGCTCTTTTAGCCTGTAAATGAACTCAATCTAAACTGATTCAGACAGTATAGATTAGAACATCACCAAACCTATTTATTCATACTTGTATTCATACTTAAAGAATACAACAACATTTGTATTCATACTTAAAGAGCATTACATGTATACAGTACTCAAAGAGCATTAAATGCATACTTAAAGAACATTAAATGCACTCTAAGAACATTCAATGAGAACATTAAATGAATACATAAAAGCATTAAATGTGTATGTAAAGAACATTAAATGCATACTTAAAGGAGGATTTCATCACTTTTCATATAATAGGTACTCACTAATGTTCATGATAAAATAGCAACAAAAAACAAAAAGAAAGAAAAGAAAACTCTACTCAGTCTGGGTCTCATAGGAGAGCTGTGAGACCCAGACTGAGTAGAACAATATTGTGCTATTTTATCATGAACATTAGTGAGGACCTATTATATGAAGACAGGTTGAAAAGTGGTGAAGTCTAAAGAGCAATGCGTTTGTTCAATATTATGAGGTGTTGGTTATGGTTCCCATATCAATAAGTGTTGTTCCCCAGCTATCCAAAGTAGTTTCTGTGAACACAGAAGTACAGTATAGTATGATCTATACATTTATGTATGTTATGGTAGAACAGTAGGCCTATGATGTGCTTTTATTAACAGAGAAAGAACAGAGAAGAAACATCACATCTCACAGATCATGCCTTTCTTATCAGTACATTCCTTATTAACGCAATGTCCATTCTCATGTCTGTATGCTGCACAGTTGAAGTTTGTGGTGTTATCAGGCCAGCTACTGGCCCAGTACCTGCAGAGAAAACAAAAGCATGTATTTTAACCACATCCACTCACTCAGTCACTCACATACAGTAACCTTGATAGAATTATGATAGAAAATGTTCTAAACATGTCTCACTGTGTTGTCAGCCGTTCTCCATTCACCCATGTCCAATTTCCATCAGTCCTGTTCAGACCAATCCAAGATCGTTGACGTCCAACCCCAAGGGATGCACCATCACTATCACGTGGCAATGTTCTGATGAATTCCTGATGAATTGTATATGATTACACTGTAATAAATCGTCTATGTGCAATACATTCAGATTTAAACTATAATCACAGTATTACATGATATGCATCACACTCACGCACGCAGGCTCACACACACACACTAACTGACCTGTTCTTCTTTACTGTTGATGATTACCAGATCTGCTCCTTTATTCCGACATTGCACTCTACTTTCCTCCCAAGTTCTTTTCTGTTCAGAAGATCTGTAATAGCAGCTGCATCCAAACTTCTTCCATCCACTGGGGCACCATGACTTGACTGAAACATCAAACAGGAGTTTTACTGATGGGTTCTTACAAAAAAAGAAAACACCAACAGTTTGCCTAACAGTTTCTGACTAGTCTCTGAGTCTCACCGATGTCCGACATCTCATTGCTCTGACTAGTAAACATTTCCTCGTGCCAATAAAGCTCCTTTGAATAGAATTTCAGTCCCTGAAAAGATGCGCTATGATTGGCCAGTAGTCACTTTGTGTGGCAGCGTGCCCTCCGCACTTCCACACTACCACCTTCCCTTTTTTACTGGTCGCTCCAATGAATTGCAGCGACGAATGCGGTATCTAGGTTTTTAAGCGGTGCGAACAGCTCCTACAGTACGCCTGGCTTTGTGTGTATGAGCACGGAACTCCATGTATGGAGATAACTGACGTCACGGACAGAACGGCCCATATCAAGGAGACGGGCATGTGTGTCATGTTTGATACCATGCACAGGTGTGATTTTGGTGGGATGGTGGGGGGCCCCGTATCAATGAGTTTCCTGTTTACCAGTGTTGCCATGTCTGCTTATAATAAGCAATTTAGGGCTTTTTTTAAGTTAGTTGCTAATGTTTTTTTTTAGCGGTGCTCCTGGAAGGAGCTATGCTCCAACATCTGGCTTTCTGCCATTGCAATGAACCTTCGCTGTGATTGGCTAGCGGGACGTTGATGAATTGTTTGATTAATTATTTTATTTGACAAAAATGGAGAACAGTACAGGTATAGTCAATACAATTTAAATGTAGTACAGTACAGTTAAACACCCTTCCTCAAAGGAACATCCCAAATAAGACTTTTCTACCGTCTTTTTTATGTTGGAAGCCCTCTGTATTTAATTCAAGAACATAATAAATAGCAAGCAAAGACAACATACAATAATACAGCAGTTATAAAAAAAACACTATGTACAGGATAGGGGAAACAAGGGGGTGGGGGTGCTCACTTCTCGCCTGTCTATAGGAGAAGGGATAACTACCTCCTTCTCTGGCCTCCTGAAAGGTGAGTTTTCAGGGCAGTTCAGGGCAGTTTTGAAGGATGCCAGTGAGCTACATGTTTTAAGGGAGCTACATCTTACTATAAATGCGAGAAATCTCTGTGAGTGTGCGTGCGTGCATAGATGTACTGTAATCCACATATCTCGAGAACCGTTCGTCCTACCGGCTTCAGATTCGGCACGCGCGTTCCCCGCTGCGGCGCGGAGTGCAGTGCCAGGCCTCGGCCCGACCCGATGTGCGGTTTTCCCGAACCGGCGCGAAACGTTCGGAATCTCCGTATGCGGAGATTATTGTTGACATCGGGCTGTTTTGAGGAAACCGGCGCAAGCGCTGACTCATTGTGACATCACATCATAAAAGGCTCTGACATCACGTACGCCACATGAGTCAACAAAAAATGCCATGGTTACGTATTGAATGTCATCAGTATGACGTGTTCTGATGTTCATATGGGCTTAAATGGACACAGGCAAACATATGGCCTGTGTCCATATATGACAACAGGTATAATGGGGTTTGCATTAAAGGGAGAACCAGCACTGTGTCTGCAACACAGTCAGAGGCACAGACAGATACAGAGATCTCCATAATGGGAATAAAGGGACACAGACAAACAGATACAGAGATCTCCATATGGAAGTGTCGCGACTCCGAAATTGACTTCTTATTAACAAATCCTTAATAAGGTCCTTATAAACAATCGAGCTATGTGTTATTCACATTAATAACACCCTAATAAAGCATTTTATTTACACTTCAATTAAACATTTTGCAGCCACCTATTCTAAAGTGGGATCACTTCTTATAAACGTTAACAAATGCTTAATAAGGTCCTTATAAACAATCGAGCTATGTGTTATTCACAGTAATAAAACCCTAATAAAGCATTTTATTAACACTTCAATTATACATTTTGCAGCCACCTATTCTAAAGTGGGATCACTTCTTATAAACGTTAACAAATGCTTAATAAGTTCCGACACTTCCATAGAGGTTAGGACTCAACGGATATTACGTTTCCCATTATTATTAATTAAGTCGTATTAACCATTTATAAATCTAAATAGTATTATAATACATTTATAACTATTAATTAAGATAGAACAAGAAACTTATAAGCACATAACGATTAAGTATCTCATAAATACACTACCCCCCTTATTATTGCTTTATTAATTTTTTAATTAACTCGGAACAATGTAAATAGGGAATGAATGCCCCGCCCTTTAATGCAAACCCCATTATACCTGTTTTCATAGGACCCGTTTTGACCATCTGTCTGCCTGTGTCCATTTATGCCCATATATGGAGATATCTGTATCTGTCTGTCTGTCTGTCTGCGTCCATTTTATGTCCATATATGGAGATCACTGCAGTTATAGTTCTGGGTCCATTTTATGCCCATATATGCCCATATATGGAGATATCTGTCTATCTGCGTCCATTTTATGCCCATATATGGAGATCTCTGTATCTGTCTGTCTGTGTCCCTTTTATGCCCGTATATGGAGATCTTTGTGATTCTGCGTCCATTGTATGCCCATATATGCCATATATGGAGATATCTGTTTATCTGCGTCCATTTTATGCCCATATATGAGATCTCTGTCGCTTTTTCAAACAGATGGTCAAAACGGGTCCTATGACAACAGGTATAATGGGGTTTGCATTAAAGGGGGAACCAGCACTGTGTCTGCAACACAGTCGGAGGCACAGACAGATACAGAGATCTCCATAATGGGAATAAAGGGACACAGACAAACAGATGGAGGAGGAGACAAACTTAATGCAAACCCCATTATACCTGTTGTCATAGGACCCGTTTTGACCATCTGTTTGCCTGTGTCGATTTATGCCCATATATGGAGATATCTGTATCTGTCTGTCTGCGTCCACTTTATGCCCATATATGGAGATCTTTGACCATCTGTTTGCCTGTGTCCATTTATGCCCATATATGGAGATATCTGTATCTGTCTGTCTGCATCCATTTTATGCCCATATATGGATATCTATGCAGACACAGTGCCAGTTCCGGAAAATCCTGATGTCAGACATCAGAATCCGAACCTTTCGTGCTGGTTCCAGAAAATCGTGTATCGGTCGGGTCGAGGCCGAGCACTGCACTACCTGCTGCGGTGGGGAACGCGCGTGCCGAATTTGAAATAGGGAATGAATGCCCCACCCTTTAATGCAAACCCCATGAATGCCCCACCCTTTAATGCAAACCCCAATATACCTGTTGTCATAGGACCCGTTTTGACCATCTGTTTGTCTTTGTCCACTTATGCCCATATATGAAGATCTCTGCACACACAGTACCGGTTGCGAAAAACTCTGATGTCAGACATCAGCTCCGCATACGGGCATTCATTTTATTCCCATATATGGAGAACGCGCGTGCCGGTGGGACGAACGGTTCTCAAGATATGCGGATTACATACATACATACACACTCACAGAGATTTTTTGTTGACTCATGTGGCGTACGTGAGGTCAGAGCCTTTTATGAAGTGATGTCACAATGAGTCAGCGCTTGCGCCGATTTCCTCCGGAACAGCCTGATGTCAACAATCAACCCCGCATAAGGAGATTCCGAACGTTTCGCGCCGGTTCGGGAAAACCGCGCGTCGGGTCGAGTCGAGACCCGGCACTGCACTCCGTGCCGCGGCGGGGAACGCGCGTGCCGAATCTGAAGCTGGTGGGACGAACTTTTCTCGAGATACGCGGATTACAGACACACAGACACACACGCAGAGACTTCTCACATTTATAGATAGATAAGCACATATTAAGGTTAATAAGTATCTTATAAGTGTTTAATTCGTTTTTAATTAATTATAATTAACTAGTTATTAATTACGGTTTAATAACGTTTGAATAAGATGTTAATAAGTGCCTTATTAGCTGTTAATTAGCCTTCATTGAGGTACTTCTTTATAAAGTGCTACCGTGTTCATTTATGCCCATATATGGAGATCTCTGTATGATGTAATTGCGACCGTCAGGGAGCAGTTTACTATGAAAACCTCCACCGGCCGTCCGTCCGTCCGTCCGTCGGTCGGTCGGTCGGTCGGTCACACGTCACACGTCACACCTTTGCCCTGCTCATATCTCCGCATCAGTATATAGGGCTTGTTTGTTTATTGTATGACATCACGCCACATCATCAGCTGTGGACTCTGTGATGTCATCGTATCGCATCAGTATATAGGGCTTGTTTGTTTATTGTATGACATCACGCCACTTCATCAGCTGTGGACTCTGTGATGTTATCGTATCTCCATATATGGCCATCTCCGTATATGGAGATATAAGTCGTCCATAGAGACCATACATATTACCAGTAAGACTCCCTAATCGGGAGATAAGCGACCGTTGGTCGCTTATATGGAGATAACCTACGCATCACACAAAGTCTGACCTCACCAGCCCATACTTGGGCATGGACGACTTATATCTCCATATACGGAGATGGCCATATATGGAGATACGATGACATCACAGAGTCCACAGCTGATGATGTGGCGTGATGTCATACAATACACAAACAAGCCCTATATAAAGGGGCAATTCTCACCAGGGAAGAGAGCATTGCCTGGAATGTTGAATCTCCATATATGGAGATAACCTACGAATCACACAAAGTCTGACCTCACCAGCCCATACTTGGGCATGGACGACTTATATCTCCATATACGGAGATGGCCATATATGGAGATACGATAACATCACAGAGTCCACAGCTGATGAAGTGGCGTGATGTCATACAATAAACAAACAAGCCCTATATACTGATGCGATACGATGACATCACAGAGTCCACAGCTGATGATGATGAGTCATCTATGCCTCATATATTAGAAAGCCCATATATGGGCATATACGGATGACATCAGGGATATCCATATATGGGCATAAAAGGGACAAGGGCTTACAGTTAAGAGATCTCCATATATGGGCATATCAGAAAGCCCATATATGTTCATATACTGATGACATCAGGAATATGCATATATGGGCATAAAAGGGACAAGGACTTACAGTTAAGAGATCTCCGGGCATAAAGGGACAAGGACTGTTACAGTAGATATAGAGATGTCCATATATGGGCATAAATGAACAAGGACTGACAAACACTGAGATCTCCATATAACCTATGGGAATATAAGGGACGAGGACAATGCGTAGCATTGTGAGCTTGTAGACCTATTTTCTAAATATTGTTGTACATTAAAAACTTGAAATGGGTCGTTCTGCATAGTACTTGGGATTTGTTGATGTAAATGTTCACATAGAGTGTAATAATTGGTAAAACAAACTTTTGGCCTATTTGTGGAGATAAGCGACCAACGGTCGCTTATATCCCGATTAGGGAGTCTTACTGGTAGTAGGGCATTTCCCGTATGTCTACAGTTTTATTGCGACCGTCAGGGAGCAGTTTACTATGAAAACCTCCACCGGCCGTCCGTCCGTCGGTCGGTCACACGTCACACGTAACACCTTTGCCCTGCTCATATCTCCGCATCAGTATATAGGGCTTGTTTGTTTATTGTATGACTTCACGCCACATCATCAGCTGTGGACTCTGTGATGTCATCGTATCGCATCAGTATATAGGGCTTGTTTGTTTATTGTATGACATCACGCCACATCATCAGCTGTGGACTCTGTGATGTCATCGTATCTCCATATATGGCCATCTCCGTATATGGAGATATAAGTCGTCCATGCCCAAGTATGGGCTGGTGAGGTCAGACTTTGTGTGATGCGTAGGTTATCTCCATATATGGAGATTCAACATTCCAGGTGTAACTATGGCTACCCGTATGACGTGAGAGGTGGAGGTTGTGATATTTGTGGAGATAAGCGACCAACGGTCGCTTATCTCCCGATTAGGGAGTCTTACTGGTTTTATATATAAAAGAAAACACACATTTATTAGGGGTGCAACAATACTTGTATCGATATCGAACCGTTCAATACGAGGGTGTACCGAACTGCATGACCCTGTACCGAACAATACAATACAATACCACTCCACATCCACATTCCCCTGGAACCCCCTCAAGGATTCCTAGGGGTCCGCAGAGCCCACTTAGAGAACCACTAACCTAGAGGTTGGGTACCGTATTGTTCAAAGTTAAAAAAAAAAAAAAAATACGTAGTTATAAAAATACATTTATAAATCAAGGACGTTTCTGTTTATTTTTTGTATCGAAAAAATATCGAACTGTGACAACAAAATATCGAACCGAATCGAACCGTGAATTTTGTGTATGTTGCACCCCTAACATTTATATGTCTCACCTGTTAGCTCTCTCTCAAGCTGGTTATCTGCAAAGGACCCAAAGGTTGAACAGTTGAAACAATATAAATTAGACTTCCAGGTTAATGTTATTGTTATCTTTATAGTTGATACAGCTAGAAAATGTAAATCAGCAGAATCCGAATCTCATGGAATACTTACAGTTCACGGCCAGACCTATGATCACACCCAGCTGCATAAGACACATCATCCCCAGACACACAGCAACAACTCTGAGAGTCCTTATCACTGTTTCAGAGCACTGTCCTGCAAAGGAAAGTGTACTGTAGTATGCATCCGGTTTCATGTCATCAATTCAATTCAGTGTTTCCCAACAAAAGGTAACATTTTCTTGAGGCTACACTCTATTAAGACATCCAAACCCCAGCTGGTATTTGCATCGCATTGTAAACAGCTATACGCCTCAATCACATGAGTTTCTAACTTGCGGTCACATTGCGATACTTTTCAGTATGGATTTTACCGTAACAGAAAGTTCTATTCACTGTCCCACTGAAGAAGCATGGATCATCATCTCAGACACGAACACAACAGAGACTGAACAGTAGTAGACTGTTCAGAGTGGAAAAAGGGTCTGTCAGGCGTGGTGTATTGGAGCCTGTGGGGGCTGAGAGGCTGTGCATGTTTCGTCGTCTGACGTATGGTGTAGGGAGCATATCCTGGAGGTCCACAGGATATTTATTTCACTCTCAAGAATAGTTGAATGTAATGTTACTTGTAATGTTTTATATTTTATATCTTAGGCAATTGCTATGTGAAACAAAATAGCAGTGTAAATACAGCAAGTATCATTTAAATAAATACATGCTAGGCATAAGGCACTGCCTCAGAAATGCTGAGCTGGAAAGGGGATCCAAGATATGCATCTAGATATGTTGTCAACTGAGTTGTTGTGAGAGTATATGGACTGACGGACGGATGGACGGACGGACGGACGGACGGACGGACGGACGGACAGACAGACAGAAGGACGGATGGACTGAACAGACGGACATAAAAAGCCATCCTTTTACACATCATAGTTTTACACATCAACAGTGAATGATATACACGTGTTGTGATGTAAGACCATCTGGATAATATACTGTGATAGATTTTCCTGCCGCAGGAAAGATAACTGTCTTGTTCAATAAATGATTTATTCCATTCTGAAACAGTGTCAGAACCATTCACAACTTTGTCAAACTCACCATGAGTGTGTCTTCCTGCTGTGTTCATCCCCATGACCTCCTGTGGTCCAGAGATGACGTCACAGCTTCTGACATCGTCCAAGTTCTCGTAGATGTGCACCGCTCTCTCCTCTATCTGTATCCTCTCCTCCCGCTGTCCACTGTCCCCAGTGTCCCCTCTCTGTCCCCTTTCTCCATCTCTCTGCCTCACATCCCACTGTCCTCTGTTCCCTATCTGTCCCCTTTCTCCATCTCTCTGCCTCACATCCCACTGTCCTCTGTTCCCTATCTGTCCCCTTTCTCCATCTCTCTGCCTCACATCCCACTGTCCTCTGTCCTCCCTTTGTCCACTGTCCCCGGTGTCATCTGTCTGTTCCCTTTCTCCATCTCTCTGTCTCACATTTCTTGTCAAGTTTGGCACAGAATAAATAACTGTAGACATCTTACAAGGATGAGAACGGCCTGAAAACACTTACAGTAGTTTTCGATTATAGATCAATATACCAAAATAGCAAAATGAGATCACGCCTGTCTTTGGCATGCACAGGTACAAAACTGCACTAATGAGGAAGTATGTGATGGAAATGTACAAACACATACCAGTACACACACACACACACACACACACACACACACACACACACACACACACACACACACACACACACACACACACACACACACACACACACACACACACTTTACTGAGAAAACTGATGTTAAAGAGAAACCACATCTAGATGTAAAGATAAAGAAGATGTAGGTTACTTAGAGTTCATTAGAATAAGAATTGAGACAGCATGAATTGTCCAATGAGGTTCAATTTCTGAATACTGTAAAGTGGGACAGAATCAGGAGGCAGATATGGGTCAATAGTTGTGTTGTTGTTTATTTCTGTTAACTTCTGTCAGGCTGTAGTTTGATGTACATCATATATATTCATGAACACGGTTAGAGGCTGCTTTCTCTCTCTCTCTCTCTCTCTCTCTCTCTCTCTCTCTCTCTCTCTCTCTCTCTCTCTCTCTCTCACACACACACACACACACACACACACACACACACACACACACACACACACACACACACACACACACACACACACACACACACACACACAGTCACTATTCTTCTGTGATATAAATGTCAATATATGTAATGACATCAGGACAGTGAAAGTGTCTCTATACCTCTCAATTCAGTTCAGTTCAATGGAGGGGTGAAATTATTGTTCGTACAAGCTCCACTATTTGTAGCTTTCCAGAGCAGGATTGAAGATAAAAAGAAGAGCGAGGAAAACAGAATGTCTAAATCGCTCTGTATTAAGAGCTTCTGCTTAATTGGATGGAAACAGGATCACAATGTTCTAAGTAAATTACCTAAACTGTATGTACATGCAGTCAGATATCCCAATATTCATGAGAATGACAATTGGTCCTTAGGGTCAACTGTAGGGGAAAACTGATAATTCAATGTTGGGGGATTATTATTATACTGTCTCATCATGTTTGTTTTTCAGACAGATATAACAAGTACCGGTATATGAGACCATTATTTAACTACTACTACTACTATAATTTTTATCCCACGATTTTTGCAACCCCTTTTTCAATTGCCTAATCTGTAATCCTGGGCTCTGCTCTCCCTCTGCCGCACCTGGGGAGACAACAGACTGACCTCATGCTTCCCTCTATGCATGAGTAGTCCAAGTTGCTTCTTTTCACCTGACAGCGCGTTGTGACCTCCAAGCTCACAACGCGTTCAGGAGAATTTGGACATGGAAAGGGGGGCATTTGCATTTCTTAACACAGTAAAAACTGCATTCATGGTCTGGAGAAGGCATTTTTTACAGATGATAAAAGGGCAGGGGATCAAGCCCGCTTTGATGTCTATGTGTGCCAGTCCCTGTACATTATAGCATTGGCCGGGTTTCCCAAAACGATTTTTAGCCCATCGTAGCTCACGCATGGTCGTAGAGACCAAGCCCCGAGCGTCATGTCACATCATGGGTCCGGGCAGAGCGACCTAAATAGCCCCCTTCAACTACACCAACATTCAGATTTCACAAAGTGCTAAATAAAGTCGCACACCATGTCTAAATACAGTACGGCATTCTATAATTACCCATATCCTCCATGTTCTTTAATAAGAAGGCTTTTTATCCAATCGCTTTCTGTTTTCCCATGTATTTCCTGAAGTTCCCCATGCACATCAACCCGACAGCGATCGGATAAAAAGGCTTCCTATTAAAGAACACGGAGGATACGGGTAATTATAGAATGGCGTATCGTATTTAGACAGGTGTGAGACTTTATTAAGCACTTTATTTGTGAAATCTGAATGATGGTGTAGGGGGCTAAATAAGTCGCTCTGCACGAACCATGTAAACACGGGAACATGACGGTCAGGGTTTGGTCTCTATACGACCATGCGTGAGCTACGATGGGCTAAAAATCGCTTTGTGAAACCCGGCCATTATCTACAGTATAGTTACCTTTACATTTATGTCTTATGGCAGAACATTATGTGCTTTTAATAGAGAAAGGACAGTGAAGAAACATCACTTCTCACAGATCATGGTTTTCTTATTACCAGTACATAACGTATTAATCCATCCTCCATCCTTGTTCCTGTATGCTACACAGTTCCCGTCTGTATCGTTAAAAAGCGGTTCACTGGTCCAATACCTGCAGAGTAATTAATCATCATGCACTTTTAAACACATCCACAAACAGTAACATACAGTGATTTTGATAGAATTACTATAGAAAAGCTTCTAACATATCTTACTGTATTGTCAAAGGTGATTCATCCACCCACGTCCAGTTTCCTGCAGTCCTTTTCAGACCAATCCATGACGCTCCATGCCCACGGATTGCACCCATTTTTTTCCATCCTCTGATGAAGTTCTGATCAATTGTATATGATTACACGATAATCAATTCTAAGGTAATGCATTGAGATTCTCACTAATCACAGAATTACATCAGATGCATCTATTATGTGAATGAGCGAATGAGACACACGCGCGCACACGCACGCACGCACGCACGCACGCACGCACGCACGCACGCACACACACACACACACAGAGAGAGAGAGACACTAACCAACCTGTTCTTCTTTACTGTTAATGATCACTAGATGAGCTCCTTTCGTCAGACAATGGGCTTTACTTTCCTCCCAAGTTTTTATTTTTGAAGATCTGTAATAACAGCTGCCTTCAAACGTCTTCCATTCACTGGGACACGACTCCTTGCCATTCCTGCAAACTTTGGAAGCAAAAAGCTGAGAGATGTGATTTATACCCCTGTGTCTCTTCCCAGTGGGACATGGAGTTTATACTTAAAAAACAATTGCTGCACAGTTGCTTATTGATTGATTCAACTTTTTTACATGACCAATTATTGCTGTCTGTTTATTTTTGACCCAGCTGATTTGGTCACATTTCATATTAGCAATAGGCTATGTATATTTTCAACCCAGCAGATTTGGTAACATTTTCTGAAAACCCATAATTCATTTATTCTTTTGTGAAAAAGAAGTATTTGCTCTAATCAACCTACCTATCTCAGAAAAATAATACATTTAGAAATGATTGGAAAGTCAAAACTATCTACAATATATCTACGGTGGAGAGCCCTGTATCAATGAGTTTCCTGTTTACCAGTGTTGCCATGACTGCTTATAATAAACAATTTAGGGATTATTTTTTTAAACCAGCGGATCCCCCAGATGGACACCCAGATGTATATATGTATTTGTCCAGAGACCCCCATCTGAGAATATGTGGTGCCAGGGAGTCCCATACAAGATTTGTGTTGTTAAAATTTCCCCAATATTATTTCTTAGATCAGCAGATCTACAAGCTCATGGCGGTTTGTGATATGACACATTGTGAGCTTGTTGATCTCCTATTTTCAAACA
>NC_137819.1:22813328-22845828 GCF_963921795.1 Nannobrachium achirus
CTGTCAACCTGTTCTACTGTTTTACCATGGATGAGGAGTGGGTCCAGTGTGGGTTGTTTGAATGACCAGTTATTAAGTTTTGTCCACATTCAACTCTATAGATAGTTGTGCACCACTGTTTAAAGAGATGGTGCCATGTGTTTGTACTTTTTCAGTTGGTGTCTATGGAGTTAACATTACTCTAATAGACCACCTGGTGGGATTATAATGCAAAAGTCCCAACTGAAAAACTGGTACGTGTTTTGGAAGTCCGTAATAGACTTACTGTCATGAAGCAGTCCGAGAATGGCAGTGTCATCAGAGTATTTAATGTATGTGATTTTGGTGGGTGAAGGGCTATACAGTCATCAGAAGACATTGCGGAATCGGCCTCAGGTCTTAAGGCCAGGGAGAGCATATGTGTCTTTGGTCTGGATTGTCCAAACATGACAACGAAGAATAGGTGAATAGCTTCATAGCAATTTTTTTTTTACTAATTTTGAGTACAAATATTCATGCTTTTATGAAATGATTCACCTTAATTTGGCACATATCCTCTGCAATGCTCTCCTTGTGGGGGCAAATAATTAACCCAAAACTGACACATAGGTCTACTACATCTCCTTTGTGAGCAGATCCAGGGTAAATGTTATAAACTGGGTTCAATCTCAGAATCAGTAAATTGGGTACTTTTTAGTGATTTTTTTTCATTCAAATCTTCTTATTAGACAACAATAAAGGTATTGTTAAGTAAAGATTTAATCACTTACGATATGCATCATATTTTGACGCTTGTAAAATAATCTGCCGAGCCCAGCTTGTAGATTGTTTCAATTATTTATTTATTAATAGTTTTTACATTACAGGTTGAAATGGTTAATGATTACTTTCACTGTCCAGTTCATTAGTTCATAAAATCTCTGAACATAATGGGTATACATTAAATGCATACTTAAAAAGCATTAAATGCATCCTTAAAGGGCCTACACCATGCTTTTAAAACTATATTTTTTGTATAAATATATGCTCAAAATTTAGTCTTAGACAGGTCTTAACCCTCAAACACACACTCTGACCATTCCTTTAGTTTCTACTAGCTGTGCTATTATTAGGCTGTCAAGCTGCAATACCAAAACGGCCTTTGTTTGCTCAGTGGCGCATCTAGTGGGGTTTTTTCCTCTCCTCTCCAACATTGACAACAAATATATTGGGCCAATTAAAAATAGGATAATGTTGCAGCTCTGATTATAGCCTACTGTCTGTAGGCCTATGATATAAGCCTACTGTCAAATGACACAGGGCGACCGTTGCTAGACCAGACATTAGAGAATGTTAATCTACATTAGACAATCAACCCCACCCGCATTGTATTTATGTATAATGTATAAAAATGTATGAAATTTAACAGCCCATTTATTTATTTATTATGGCGATAATGTACCATCTGCGGTGCAGATGAAAACGCTCCAACCAGGAGGAAGAGGAGCCGGTCGAGCGACCAGACCGAGCGTAGTTGCCCGAGGTAGGTGCACCGTCTCGGGCTGCGCTCGCGGGCCGCTCGCTCGCCACGCAAGCCCGGCTCGCTCGCCACGCGAGCTCCGGGGATAGCGGGGTGCCCCGCGAGCGGCCCGCGAGCGCAGCCCGAGACGGTGCATCTACGTCGGGCACCTACGCTCGGTCTGGTCGCTCGACCCGCTCCTCTTCCTCCTGGTTGGAGCGTTTTCATCTGCAGCGCAGATGGTTCATTATCGCCAAAAAACATTGTTCTACCGTGAGAGATACGTAGTATGCAGTGAAGAAAAGAATATAGCCTGGTTTATAGGCTGTTATATAGCCGGGGATAAGGACCGGGGTGTTTTACTCACTCTAGCCGCGAACAGTGACAGAAGAGGCGGGCTGTGAAGCTCTCTCAAACCGGCGACAGGGAGGGGAAAACCGGGGGTGGGACAGCGATAGGAGAGGCGGTCTATCACGGACACGGAGGAAGAGGGAAGGGGGTCCGACCGGCATGGACCCCCTGCGGGCCGGGGAGCAGCAGGAGGAGGAGGAGGCCAGCGGCGGCCGCTTAGCGGCACTGGGACTCGGAGCGGCCGGGGAGGAGGGAAGCTCCATGGGCGGCGGGGACACCGTCTGCTCCCTGCCCGGGGAGAGAGACCTGGGCAACGGGGGAACGGCGCGGGCCGGGGCTGGTTTGTGGTTTGTGGCAAAGGCAAAGCCAAGATTGATCTGGGCTTTTCTTCACAGCCACAGACAGGACCATCGCCATTAAAAATAGTATTTTGTTTCCTTGATAGAAGGGACGAAGCTTGGGTCCTCGCAGTCTATAACGTCACATATATAGTGCAATCCAGGAACGTTAAGACTTCTCCTTGGACAAGTTGATAGCAAAAATGTTGATAGAATAAAAGAAGGAAATGACTATACAGGGAGGCAGAGTGAGAGCAGTGAGCACTGAGTGAGCAGCCCCAGAACAGTAAGCCAGCTGCAGATGGAGGTGGAGGCTAAGCAAATTAGAAACAAATGAGGGGCTGGGTTTACAACAGTAGCTCTGGTTTTTACCTGAAGGGCGGGGGGGGGGGGGGGGGGACGCGTGTGACGTCACATGCGTCAACTCTCAGAACAGCACTGTTCTGAGAACCCGTGGAAAGCTTTTCAACTCTGCCTTCCCAATGACAGAGAAAGACACAATGGTCAGAAAGAGGACTTTGTGAGGATAGAAGGTGCCAGTGGGACCCCAAAAAAAGGTTTTAAAATAGAAAAAGTGAAATTTCATGGTGTAGGTCCTTTAAAGAACATTAAATGCATACTTAAAGAGCAATAAATGCATACTCAAAGCCAGGACATTAGATGCATACTAAAAATAAATAAATGCATACTCAAGGATCATTAAATGCATTTATAAACATTAAATGCATACTTGTAGAACATTAAATGTATACTTAAAGAACATGAAATGCATATATACTTAATGAACATTAAATACATACCGTACTTAAAGAACATGCACTGAATTAAAGAACATTAAATGCAAACTTAAAAAACAAAAACAAAAAATGAATACTTAAAGAGGCGGTGCCATAGTTCTGTACTTTTTCTGGTTTTCATGTGTCTAGCATGTTGACAGTAGTTCATTAGTCTGTACTGTATGTGGGTGCATGGGTTGGCACAAGAAAGATGCTCCCTCATTGGCTAATGGCCCTGCCTTTTTACTGTCAACCAGATACAGACGGCACCGAAAGTAGTACTTGCGCGTTATGCTGGCACATGTAATAAATATAGCAGTGCTGTTTGTGTCATTACATATTTAATTACTGTTAAATATTTGTTATTCTTGCCTTCATAAAATATCAACATAGGCTAGTTACTACAAAAGATAGCACGCATTTCACACCATCTTTCCTCTCAACGGCAGCACTGATGGTGGTTTATTGGCAGCATTTTGTAGTGTGTGACTGACTGAGTTTTTTTTACTTGCATTATCTGTTCAACGATATGAAGAGCAGAGAGGTGAGCTGCGATCGTTGTCAGCCTAACAGCTCCTCCCCCTCCCCCTCTGCGGCTCTCCCAGTTCAAAGCAGCAGACAGACAGACAGACAGACAGACAGACAGACAGACAGACAGACAGACAGACAGACAGACAAACTAGCAGTATCACAAGGTTAATTCACTCATGCTATAACAGTGTGACTTGCAAACGAAAAACAAGTGATAGAATACCGAATACCGCGCAAGTGTCATCATTCATTTCAGAAAACCCTTTTTATTGGGTGTCACGTCCTCTACTAACATCCGCCCAGGTAATTGCCATGGTCGCCTGCATTGAGGCTCCGGTCCTGATTGCCATAATGCACAACCACTCATCCAATCAACTTCACACTTGGCGAGTGTACTGGTGAGGAATCAATGACGTGAAGCATCGGTTGTGAAGCTGATCAGATGAGCAGTGATTGTATTTATGCCTGACTGTCTTCACAGAATCTCCAGAACCATTCACCTGGGATGGTATCAGGAGGGTATTGGTTCCCACGCTGCCCACAGCCCATTCCTCCACCACCACCCATTCATCAGTGGGTTGATTGGTACCTGCAGGATTTAGGCAGTGCACCTCCTGGCCTCATCGTTTGTGGGCGGGTTTGTGGGTGAGGCTGTGGGTTGGTTATAGTGGACTAACATATGAACTTGCCACAGTAGGAAGAGCAGTTGCGTGTAACCATGGGCATGAGAACAGCTATACAAGATCACATCTTGTTGGGGATGCCACTGCTGTGAGCTTGGAGGTCTGCTGTTCTCTGATGTTCTCTGCACGCGACACCGTCGTGGGACGAAGCATAATAATGAGTGGTTTTGAGGACAACTGCTTTGAACATGGGGGGGCTGCCCCCCACAGCTCCTATACTTCCTACCCCCGCACACACGTACACGTATCTACGTCAGTTTGTGAGAAACCACGTCCTGATGAAAAGATAAAGAGGAGAGTTTTTATTTTATTTGTTTTGGGTCTTTTTGGCTTTATTGATAGGACAGTAGACTGGCAGGAAATGGGGGGAGAGATGGGGAGTCACATGTGGCAAAGGTCGTCTGGATCGGGAATCGAACCGGCGATGCCGTCAGGCATCCATGCCTTTGTGCCAGTGCCTAAGTGGTATGCGCCTGGACCAGTAGGCCATCGGGCACCCCAAGATGAGAGTTTTTGTGTTAAAAATAACATTGAAGGTGTGTGTGTGACACATTTTAGAAATGAAAATAAATATTATTGTGAGTGGGATTCGAGCCTGTGTGTGTGTGTGTGTGTGTGTGTGTGTGTGTGTGTGTGTGTGTGTGTGTGTGTAGATTTCCATCACATGCTACCTCATTGGTACAGTTTTGTGTCCAAAAGACCCGAAACAGACTGATTGCATTTAGATATAACTTGATATGTTTATAGTTATCTATCATTTGATCTATTTATATAAGTAATCAAGGAGAGGAATATACAGTCAGCACATCTTGTAACAGCATCTTCGCCACACACACACACACACACACACACACACACACACACACACACAAACACACACACACACACACACACACACGCACGCGCACGCGCGCAAGTGAGAAGACTGACGTTCAAGAGAAACCACATCCAGATGTAAAGATAAAGATGTAGAGGAGAGTTGACGTGTCAAAAATAGAGACATAGAAGACAGCATGTCTTGTCCAACGAGGTCCAATTACAGAATAAAGTGTGATTGGATCATCTGGAGGCAGATATGGGTCAAATAGCTGTGTTATTGTTGATTTTTTTTTGTCAGGCTGTAGCCTACACTGATCTCTACAGGCAAAAGTTCTCTGTACTGTACTGTATGTATCATACATTTTTTTTAACGCTGCTTGTCTGTTTGTCTTTCTGTCTGTCTGTCACACACAAACCAAAGCACACACGCTAAATGCTGGCTCAGGTTTTTAATGTTCTATTGAAAGATGGACGGTTGAATCTTGTTACTTCTATATAGCAAGTATATGAGACCATTATTAAACCATTATTTGGCAAAACAGTCATTATACTAATAATGCTATACTACTACTACTACTACTACAAGGCAATAATAATATTTTTTATAACATTAGATCAATGCTGCAGTGGTTCCTTTGATTGGCCCATCAATTAAAACTGTCTTGACATGTTGATGACCAGGATGTTTAAAACACAGTCTTTATTCGTGTTCAGTTTAAAGCGTGAGTGTGTCAAGTCAAGTCAATTCTATTTATAAAACACATTTTAAAACAACCAGGGTTGACCAAAGTGCTGCACATCATAGAGCATACATGGGCAACTGATGGCGCGGGGGCCACATGCGGCCCTCACCTTCACTTAATGCAGCCCGCAGGTTAATATCTGAATAGTGAGATATTGATTTCAGCTGTTACAATTCCAAACTTCAGTCTACTTCAGTCTATATTAGTAGCTTAATGACTATAGTACCTGTCTTTTTTATAATGAATTTGTATTTAAGTTCATAAAGTTAACATAAAAGATATAAATGCATTTGAAATTAAATTTTAACTTTTCAGGATTTCAATTCAAAAATAGTTAAAAATAATTCAGGATCCCAATTTAAAAATAGCAAAAATAGCCGTTCTAAAGCTCAAAAAGAGTCGTCGTTTATGGAGAGAGTGTGAAAATATAGTGGCCCTCTCCATCATCGAAGTTGCCCACCCCTGGCATACAGCAACACAACATATACAAGAGAACACAACACTATTACTCAAAAAATATATACAACAAATCACATTATAGGCGGAGAACGATGAAGGAGAGCACGGAGGTTTAAAAAAGCACAAGATAAGAGTCCAGGCATTTACTCCAGTGAAGGCCAGGGAGAACATGTGTGTCTTTAGTCTGGATTGTCCAGCAGTGCTGTCCATTATCCACGTTGTTGTGACAGGATCTCTTGTCGCTGAGATCTCGATTTCACCAGCAGACCAGTCCATGTCCAGTTTGCTGCTCATGTTAAGAGCTTCAGCACAACTCACATGTGCTTTGATTTTTGACCCGAATGTTGTGGTCATTCTCTGGAGAGAGGCATTAAAGATTAAGAATATACTGTACAATATATTGTTTTACCCATGATCATTGATCTGTTCTGTTCATGCGGGACTCAGGACAACCTACAATTTTCCGTGTCTGTCCCGCTATAAACTAGGGCCTAGGTTGGAAAACAAAACAAAAGGGAATGATTGTCTATACTAGTCATGACAGTCAATGCTTTATAATGTGTATTATGTAAGGCTATAAATACACTCCAGCAACATTGCGCTTCAGTGTCAAACAATCCTTTCATGATGTTTTTGTCAATATAATAATATAAAGATTGATTACGGTTTCCATAACATGTACTCAGAAAAGTAGCCTACAGTAGGTTGCTATGAACACTGAAGTAGGGCATTTACTGTATATGCATTTTAGCTATCTGTACTTTCTAATACTGAATAAGCTGCCATTTTATCAACTGATAAAGAACAGAGAAGAAATCATTTCTCACAGATCCATTGTTTTTTATATATAGTACATATCGTATTCTTCCAATCTTTGTCCTTGTGCCGATATTCTACACAGTCCCATGGTAGTTCATAGGTAACAGGCCATCCTTTAGCCCAGTACCTGCAGAGTAAAACAAAATCATGTATGTTTAATCACTTACACTCAGTCACTCACAATCACACAGTGACTTTGATAGAATGGCAATAGAAAATAAAATCTTTAAAATGTCTCACTGTGTTGTCAGTGGTGTGCCATCCACCCACGTCCAATTTCCACCAGTCTTGTTCAGACCAATCCATGATGAGTCTTTAAACCTGAATTGCACCTTGCTCAATCCTTGGACGAATTCCTGATGATTTGTCAATGATTAAACCATAAATAATTTTCTGTATATTATGTTCAGCTTTTCATTATAATGACTTATGCACACATGCACCCACGACCACAAACATGCATATGCACACGCACGCACGCACGCACGCACGCACGCACGCACGCAGGCACGCACGCACGCACACACACACACACACACACACACACACACACACACACACACACACACACACACACACACACACACACTACTTACCTGTTCTTCTTTACTGTTAATGATAACCAGATCTGCTCCTGTCTTCTGACATTGTTCTCTACTTTCCTTCCAAGGTTTCTTTTCAGTAGATATGTAGTAACAGCTGCATCCAAACTTCTTCCATCCACTGGGACACAACTTGTCTAAACATTAAACAGGAGTTTTAATGACAGGAGAGTTATAATCAGTCAGTCAGTCAGTGCACATTTTTACAGTCTATGGTTCTATGGATTTGTGTATGGTTCTATGGGTTTGTTGCTCTCCCATCATGATGTCAGGGGAACCACTCTTAACAGAATGGGTCTGACATCACACTCTGGCTTGATGTCCCTTGTATGCCCATATTTTATGCCCATATATAGTCGACAATGTGATGTCAGAACATGCCCATATATGGGCATTCCCAGATCACACTTGCAAATTAATTACATTCTTATCCGTTTTATGCCCATATATGGGGATCCCTGTCCCGATGTCATCATTATCAAGGGCATATCTGGGAATGCCCATATTTGGTAATGTCCATATATGGCCATATATTAAAGGAGCTATAGTCAACTTTTTGAGCGGTGCAAACCGCTCCTATAGACCGCTTTTTTACCAAAATTATGATGTCATTAATGATGATGACATGAGTTAGCTAGACCAATGAAACACTTCAAATCTGTTGATTTGTCCATGATGTCATAGGCACAGAGGCACCCGATTGGTTCACCCTGATTTAGAACACATTTAGGCCGCAGAAAATACGTCATAAAAAATTATGTCATAGGCACGGAGGCACCCGATTGGTTCACCCTTTAGGCCATTGAATTTGAATTTCAAAATTGTATTAGATGAATATATCACTAATAAGCGATAAAATAACCACACTTTTAGACAGACTGTGGATAATTTCACAGGTTATAAATGATAGGCAACTAATACAAGTTTAAAATACAAATAAACAGCTTTTGAAAAAAAAAAACCGATGATGTCACTAATGATGATAACATAACTAGACCAATGAAACACTTCGATTCTGTTGATTTGTCCATGATGTCATAGGCACAGAGGCACCCGATTGGTTTACCCTGATTTAGAACGCGTTTAGGCCGCAGAAAATAAGTCATAAAAAACGATGTCATAGACACGGAGGCACCCGATTGGTTCACCCTTTAGGCCATTGAATTTGTATTTCAAAATTGTATTAGATGAATATCACTGATAAGCGATAAAATAACCACACTTTTAGACAGACTGTGGATAATTTCACAGGTTATAAATGATGAACTAATACAAGTTTAAAATACAAATAAACAGCTTTTGAAAAAAGAATGATGATGTCACTAATGATGATAACATGAGTTAAAGCTATACTGTGTAAGTTGCTCAACTAGTGGTCTGTAGCAGTATAGCAAACCGCGGTCGCGTCTGCTTTTTCCGTCCGTTTTTCGCCGCGGACCAGGCCGTCAGACCACCGCGTCCGCCTCGCCTCGCCGAGACGCATCTATAGAGGGGTCTCGTGTCCTTCTACGAGCAGCGGTTGGGGAGCTACATGCTAGACTTCTAGACCAGTGTAAACAAAGCTGTTGAAGCAAGCTATTTCCTGAAAAGACGCAAGATGCACTGTAATTGGCCAGTAGTGTATCATGTGTGTATGATCTGCGATGTGATTGGCCAACATATACACAACGTATACAGATGATGCAGATTACGTCATTTTGCCGCGAATTCTACCCCCCTCACGGCTCATAGAAAACATATAAAGAGAAGGCTTCAGAAGCTGAAAATAACGGAGTGGGTGTTCTAAAACTTTAGCGATTTAACAGTTAGGACAATTTTAAGATTTGGCACCCGATTGGTTCACCCTGATTTAGAACGCGTTTAGGCCGCAGAAAATACGTCATAAAAAACGATGTCATAGACACGGAGGCACCCGATTGGTTCACCCTTTAGGCCATTGAATTTGAATTTCATAATTGTATTAGATGAATATCACTGATAAGCGATAAAATAACCACACTTTTAGACAGACTGTGGATAATTTCACAGGTTATAAATGATAGGCAACTAATACAAGTTTAAAATACAAATAAACAGCTTTTGAAAAAAAAAACAATGATGTCACTAATGATGATAACATAACTAGACCAATGAAACACTTCGATTCTGTTGATTTGTCCATGATGTCATAGGCACAGAGGCACCCGATTGGTTTACCCTGATTTAGAACGCGTTTAGGCCGCAGAAAATAAGTCATAAAAAACGATGTCATAGACACGGAGGCACTCGATTGGTTCACCCTTTAGGCCATTGAATTTGAATTTCAAAATTGTATTAGATGAATATCACTGATAAGCGATAAAATAACCACACTTTTAGACAGACTGTGGATAATTTCACAGGTTATAAATGATAGGAACTAATACAAGTTTAAAATACAAATAAACAGCTTTTGAAAAAAGAATGATGATGTCACTAATGATGATAACATGAGTTAAAGCTATACTGTGTAAGTTGCTCAACTAGTGGTCTGTAGCAGTATAGCAAACCGCGGTCGCGTCTGCTTTTTTCGTCCGTTTTTCGCCGCGGACCAGGCCGTCGGACCACCGCGTCCGCCTCGCCTCGCCGAGACGCATCTATAGAGGGGTCTCGTGTCCTTCTACGAGCAGCAGTTGGGGAGCTACATGCTAGACTTCTAGACCAGTGTAAACAAAGCTGTTGAAGCAAGCTATTTCCTGAAAAGACGCAAGATGCACTGTAATTGGCCAGTAGTGTATCATGTGTGTATGATCTGCGATGTGATTGGCCAGGGTTGTCAACATTGGACTGTCAGAATCCAGGAGATTTATTTTTGGGGGGGGCGCGGAACTCCCCAACCGGGGTCTGGGGGGTCCTCTCCCCAAAACGTATTAATAGATATTTTTTCCTGTGTTCTGTTGAATTTTGTGCATGTTTGATACATTTATCAGGCTTACTTTACTAGCATGGGTACAATTTCAGCCTTAAAATGCCAAATGTTGTTGTACAGATTTGATGACTGAAGCAAAAGGACATCTTTAATAATGATTTCTCATCTTTAAGTCATTACTTAAAGCCATACTGTGTAAGATGCCCAACTAGTGGTCATTAGCCCTATAGCAAACCGCGGTCGCGTCCGCGTCTTTCGGACGTTTTTCGTACCTTCAGACCCCCGCGTCTGCCTCCACCTCGCTGAGATCTATCTTTTAAGGGGTCCCTTGTTCCTGTGCGTTCAGTAATTCCAGAGATACGGACTCCTTCACCCTGCCTGGTAGGCGAAATTACCTAGAGAAGGGATGGTACAAACGGGCGACAACAAATATGGCTGCCATAGCGACCCCACTTCAAGATGCGCTGTGATTGGCCGGCAGTTGTATAACCCTCGCTGTGATTGGCCGGTAGTGTGATGACGCAATTTTGGCGCGAGATCCGGTCCACGGCAAGGATCTCAGTTTACATACAGAGAAGGCTTTACAGGCTGAAATTCACGGCGCGGATCTTCTAAAACTTTTGTGATTTAATAGTTAGGAGAATTTTAAGATTTGTTTTATAAAAAAAGTTACATAGTACAACTTTAAGTGAATATCTGTATGATCTTTCTTGCATGCATTGCCCCCACCCCTAAAGCGGGGGGGTCTGGGGGTCCTCCCCCAGAAAAATTTTAACATAGTAGATGTAATTTCCTGTGTTCTGGTGAATTTTGGGAGTTTGATACAAAATCCAGGAGAAATCCAGGAGATTTGCCAATCCAGGAGACTCCCAGGAGAGGGGTTCAAAATCCAGGAGACTCCTGGGAAATCCAGGAGAGTTGACAGGCCTGGGATTGGCCAACATATACACAACGTATACAGATGATGCAGATTACGTCATTTTGCCGCGAATTCTACCCCCCTCACGGCTCATAGAAAACATATAAAGAGAAGGCTTCAGAAGCTGAAAATAACGGAGTGGGTGTTCTAAAACTTTAGCGATTTAACAGTTAGGACAATTTTAAGATTTGTTTTATAAAAAAAGTTACATGGTATGACTTTAACTAGACCAATGAAACACTTCGATTCTGTTGATTTGTCCATGATTTCATAGGCACAGAGGCACCCGATTGGTTCACCCTGATTTAGAACGCGTTTAGGCCGCAGAAAATACGTCATAAAAAACGATGTCATAGACACGGAGGCACCCGATTGGTTCACCCTTTAGGCCATTGAATTTGAATTTCAAAATTGTATTAGATGAATATATCACTAATAAGCGATAAAATAACCACACTTTTAGACAGACTGTGGATAATTTCACAGGTTATAAATGATAGGCAACTAATACAAGTTTAAAATACAAATAAACAGCTTTTGAAAAAAAATGATGATGTCACTAATGATGATAACATGAGTTAACTAGACCAATGAAACACTTTGATTCTGTTGATTTCTCCATGATGTCATAGTCACAGAGGCACCTGATTGAATCACCCTAATTTAAAACGCGTTTAGGCCGGAGAAAATACGTCATAAAAAACAATGTCATAGACACGGAGGCACCCGATTGGTTCACCCTTTAGGCCATTGAATTTGAATTTCAAAATTCTATTAGATGAATATCACTGATAAGCAATAAAATAACCACACTTTTAGACAGACTGTGGATAATTTCACAGGTTATAAACGACAGGCAGCTAATACAAGTTTAAAATACAAATGAACAGACTTTGAAAAACTAAAATATTCATCTTCTGGCCTCTTCTCGCCTCTCTGGAGGCCTCTCTCGAAGTAAATAAGGTCACTTATCATTATGACACTCTTACAAGTTACAATCTGTAGCTTGGTCGACTAACTGACGAAAAATGACGAACAGACCTTGACAACTAAAATATTCATCTTCTGGCCTCTGTCGTTCTGCACCATCTTGAAGAAGGATCTTTTTTTCCAGAACATCCTGACTCAAGGTCTGTGGTTCTGGAATCTCCTCGACAAGGGTGTGTTTCCGGAGCCTGCTGGCCCATGCTCTTCGGGCACTTACAGAAGGTCTTCCTGAAAGATCCAGCCAAGTCAGTGGTCTTGAACATAGCTGCCAGCTGTTCTACTTGGCCCTCGCCCTCTGAGTAGTCTTTGGCGGTCCAGACCAAGGCCTTGGCTGATGATCTCATGGGTTTGAGCTCCATGGCCTGGGAGATGGTGTGGTTGGCACACACCTTCAGCACCTGCTCACGCCTCATCAGGATGCGGTAGAAGTGTTTGACAGGGTGAAAGAGAATTTTGATTTTGCCCACTCCACGGTCCTTCCACTGATTAATGTCCCGGTCCCAGCGATACAGCTTGGTCCGATCTTTGAAGAGGATCTCCTTATCCTCCTCACCAGACTTGGTCTCCACCCTTTGCAGTGACACAACAGGCTCAAAAGAGATGTCTACATTACTGGATGCTTCCTCTTTGTCACTGCCCTCTTCCTCTCCGCCATGCTTTGGTGCTGGTTGTGCTGGATCTTATGTTATGTTTGCCAGACCCATGAAATGGGTAGGCCTACATAAGCAAATGTCGGTCTGTCCGGGTTTTCTATATAAAGGGTATATATGATGATGACATGATGATGACATGCCTACAAAAGGCATGATGTCATAAATGATGATGACAGACAGGGGGTTGGCAGAACCGGGGTCTGGCACAACCAGGTTGACCTGGTCTAGTTACTATATACCATCTATTGTGATGTAGACATGACATCATGTACATGATTGAATAGAATTGGTTTATATTGATGATGTATATTGTGAATGTTAACCTAGTGATTGTGAATGCTAACTTGTCGATGCTGATAAATGCTGACTTGGTGATTGTGAATACTAAACTGCTAGTGTTGAATTTTGGCTAATTTATGGTTAGAACAGCTAGCAATAGATTGATCATGGCCACACACACACACACACACACACACACACACACACACACACACACACACACACACACACACACACACACACACACACACACACATATTAACCACATTTATATGTAATGTGTGTAATAATAAAGATACTATTTAATATCTTCAATTTAAAAGGGAAAAGCATTTGATTATTTAAAGAAAAGGCTTGAAAATCAAAGTCCACAATATATCATACTCCCTAAATACTTTTGCACCGCTCACTTCGCACGGGTGCGATTTTTCATTGTAGGGCCGACACTTTGGTTACATCCTAGTCTATAGACTAAAATGTAAACAAAGTGTCGGTCTGACAATGGCCAAAATGATTATTTTATCATTATTTACGCTTTTTGTGGTCATTTTTGAATAGAAACACATATATGAAGCTTATTTTTTTATAAAATATTTTCAAAACATTATTTTTATTTTAGCATCCGTTTTTCAAGAAAATGTTGACTATAGCTCCTTTAATGTTGCATGCGTGCACTGTATGTGCGTTGTAGCACCCAACTGATAGTTGCTGTTAGTGCTGCACTTCTATCTCAGATATTTGGTCTAACGCAGGTTGGACGGTCCTGCCATGCATAGTCCACTCATACCACATCACTCTCATGGTTTTTATTCATCATATTTGTACTTTTAAAAGGTAGGGTAATGATTTCATTTAATTCAAATAATAACAAAATGGGTCTATGTTCTGATAGAACTAGTTAATAGAGTGTTTGGTCCATATTTGGACTTCAGCCTTATCTCCTGTGAGGAGAAAAAAACAGTTTCAGTTCCTCCACCAAAACTGTTGGGTTTAGAGGATTTTTATCAGGATAGAGTGAGGCCTTCCTCCAATCATGGTCGATGACATCACACTGCTGACATCAGTATGACATCTCACTAAGTCTGACCTCACAAGCCCCATATTTGGACACAAACAACATATAACTCCATATGTTAAACAGTTGGTTGCTAGGGTAAAAAACATGGTTGCTATGGTAAACAGCTGGTTGCTAGGGTAAACAGTTGGTTGCTAGGGTAAAAAACATGGTTGCTATGGTAAACAGTTGGTTGCTAAGGTAAAAAAAACATGGTTGCAACTTGCTATGGTAAACAGTTGGTTGCTAGGGTAAAAAAATGGTTGCTATGGTAAACAGTTGGTTGCTAGGGTAAAAAACATGGTTGCTATGGTAAACAGTTGGTTGCTAGGGTAAACAGTTGGTTGCTAGGGTAAAACCATGGTTGCTAAGGTGGTTGCTAACGTACACTAACAGACCAGCAACAACAGACTGTTGCCACAGCAACGTACACAAAGGTTTGTGTACACGTCACACCTTTGCCCTGCTCATATCTCCGCATCAGTATGACATCACACTGCTTGGTGTGTGCCGTCAGGGTCATTTGTGTACGGTGTGATGTCATACTGATGTCAGCAGTGTGATGTCATACTGATGTCAGCAGCTATGTCTCTATATATGGAGTTATATGTTGTTCGTGTCCAAATATGGGGCTTGTGAGGTCAGACTTAGTGAGATTCGTCGGTTATCTCCATATATGGAGGGAGAACCAGCTTATGAGCCGATGAGTTGTGTCAGAGTCGAGATCCTGCTTGCATCTAATCTGTCGGTAGATAATGCCGGTCTTATATAAGGGTCATTTGTGTACGGTGTGATGTCATACTGATGTCAGCAGTGTGATGTCATACTGATGTCAGCAGCTATGTCTCTATATATGGAGTTATATGTTGTTCGTGTCCAAATATGGGGCTTGTGAGGTCAGACTTAGTGAGATTCGTCGGTTATCTCCATATATGGAGTGATGTGTTGGTTATCTCCATATCTGGAGATTCAACCTTCAACGATTTTGACATCTTGTTACTAATCTGTCGGTAGATAATGCCGGTCTTATATAAGGGTCATTTGTGTACGGTGTGATGTCATACTGATGTCAGCAGTGTGACAGGAGATAAGCGACCAACGGTCGCTTATCTCCCGATTAGGGAGTCTTACTGGTATATCATGGTTCTATGACAGGGTAATAGAACTGCAATTATGTTTTTGAGCAGTGTTCCTGGAAGGAGCTAAGCTCCAACATCTGGCTTTGTCAGGGTCCCAAAATATGTCAGGGCCCCAAAAAATATCCAGGACCCAAAAGAAAATGATTGCGACCGTAGGTCGCATTTACTACCAAAACCTCCACCGGCTGTCCGTCCGTCAGTCAGTGAGTGAGTGAGTGAGTGAGTCACACGTCACACGTCACACTTTTGCCCTGCTCATATCTCCACAACCGTTGCCCCCATCCATGCCAAATTTTGCACACACACTCCTTCCTGCCAAACTACAACCTCCAAGGACTCCCGGAGCTCCAGGGACCCCCAGGTCCCTGGGGGACCCCCAGGTGTAAAAAAATGTCCGTCCGTGAGGCACACGTCACACGTCACACTTTTGCCCTGCTCATATCTCCACAACCGTTGCCCCCATCCATGCCACATTTTGCACACACACTCCTTACCTGCCAAACTACAACCTCCAAGGACCCCCGGAGCTCCAGGGACCCCCAGGTCCCTGGGGGCCCCCCAAGTGTAAAAAATGACCAAATGTGCCCTGCTCATATCTCCACAACCGTTGCCCCCATCCATGTCAACTTTTGCACACACACTCCTTACCTGCCAAACTACAACCTCCAAGGACCCCCGGAGCGCCAGGGACCCCCAGGTCCCTGGGGGACCCCCAGGTGTAAAAAATGACCAAATGTGCAAAAATGACCAAATGACCACCCCAACGGGGCTGCTCACGGGGAATTCCTGGGGACCACCCACTCCTGGTGCTCCAGAACGGATGCAAAAGTGGTGGCGCCCCCAGTGGAGGACCCCCTCCACTGCAGCTCACATAAAATGCCGTAACTCGGGCTAGGAGCGTCGGGGAGAGCCGGGGCCCGTACCTATTCGTCCGCCAAGGCAACGCGGAGACCCCACCCCTCATTTCTCACATGGCCCTCTTCTAGCACCACCTTCAGGCCGATTTTTAAAACACATTTTTGGACACTGCTCCTACAGTTTTTGCCCTAAAATCACGCAAATCGCTACACAGTATGTCTACACTCATCCCATCAACATGAATCTGTCCCATATAGCGCCACCTTCAGGCCGATTTTTAAAAACACATTTTTGGACACTGCTCCTACAGATTTTGCCCTAAAATCACGAAAATCACTACACAGTATGTCTACACTCATGTCATCAACATGCATCAGGAACATTTTGGAAAAACACATTTTTGCCCTATTTGTGGAGATAAGCGACCTCCCCGATTAGGGAGTCTTACTGGTATGTGACCTTGTCTTCTGAAGCGTGGCTTACATCTGCTCTACATCGTGCTCAAAGTTAGTTGTTCGGGCTCTGAAGTGTGGCCTACATTTGGCCTACATCTTAGCACAAAGCGTTTGTTGTACGCCAAGGGTCATAAATAGCACCGCTCACTTCACACTAGGTATGATTTTTACGTCTACAACTAGGACAATAATGAAAATTATCAATAATAATACACTGAGGGTTTGTAACCTTTCTCACCTGCAATCTGTCTCTGCCTTAACTGAAGTTTTAACAAATCTTTCTCATATTTTTCCTGGGCCAAGGTGTTGTTCATGGTGTGAAACTGGATTTTTAACTCATCTTTCTCCAGGGCCAGCTTGTTGACTCTGGTTTGAAACTTTTCTCTCTCCAGGGTCAGGTTGTTGGTCAGACTGTTGACTCTGGTTTGAAACAGAGTCATCAGGTGTGTTTGCAACTGGATATTGGCTGAATTATCTGCAAAGAATACAATGGTGAGAGAATTAGCTTTGACAAGATGACGCCTTTTTTATGTGGATTTTTTAACACACCTTTCTTCAACATAATATTGCATACTGCTGACCTTTGAAATTGCTTCAGCTAAAAATATCAGGCAACAAGATCTGTGAGTGATGAGGACGTTTTTGACATGGAATACTCACAGTGCACGGTCAGTCCTATGATCACACCCAGCAGCATAAGAAACATCATCCCCAGACACACAGCAACTATGAGCATTCTTCTCACTGTTTTAAAGCTCTGTCCTGAAACACAAAGTACAGATACTAGGGCCCTCATTTATTAAAGTGGTGTAGACCAAATAATGGGCGTCCCAGGTTGATTTGACATATGGTGCCACAAAAACTGTGGGAGGAGTAGCGCAGCAAAATAACGCTTATCAGAAAGGGAAAGATGCATGGAATAAAGTCGGACAAGTAGTCTGGTTGCCCTGCAGGGGTAACCACACTAATTAAAATTAAGCAATATGAAAATAAACTGGCATAGCCTATTTGCAAGTTACAATAGGTGCTTAATGATTCACCGATTTAAACAAGTGATTTTCAGCGCACTGAGTTGATTGATTGGGCCATGAAAGTGTCTGTTCTGTGCTAGTTCTCTCTCTAATCAATTAATGCATCAAAGACAGCAATAGTGTGTGTGTGTGTGTGTGTGTGTGTGTGTGTGTGTGTGTGTGTGTGTGTGTGTGTGTGTGTGTGTGTGTGTGTGTGTGTGTGTGTGTGTGTTTGTGTGTGTGTGTGTGTGTGCGTGTGTGTGTGTGTGTGTGTGTGTGTGTGTGTGTGGGGGGGGGTGTGTGTGTGTGTGTGTGTGTGTGTGTGTGTGTGTGTGTGTGTGTGTGTGTGTGTGTGTGTGTGTGTGTGTGTGTGTGTGTGTGTGTGTGTGCGTGCAGATCTGCAATTCTAGTGTGCTTTTAAAATAATTGTACACATCAAAGAAATAATACAAAATTGTATACAGTACACTTTGTTTGTTTTGTGCTGCGATGAAATCTAAAAATAATCATATTTTCCTGCTGCAGGAAAGACATGTCCTGTTTTTATACAATAAATTTCTTCTAGACAACAATTCACTCCTTTGCCAAACTCACCGTGAGTGTGTCTTCCTACTGTGTTGTCCCTTATGTCCTCCTGTGGTCCAGAGACATCACAGATTGAGACATCGTCCAGGCCCTCATAGATGTTGTCAGTGTCACCACTCTGTCCTTTTTCTCCATCTGTCGGTCTTCTTTTGTTATAGATCACTGTCTGTGTTGCATCTGGCACTGCATAAAGACCTGTAGACATACAGGATGAGAGGCTTGAAAAGCGCCTATTGACTACAATATTGGCCGTATTCCTCTCCTGCCTTGATTAGCAATATCAAAATACATCAGGCCTACTTAATAACTTAGATGCTGTAACTATGAACATACTGCCACATGTGCTCACATTCACAATCATGAATAAAACAAGTACCTGTGGCACAGCGCCCTTTGACACCCCTAGTGACTTGTTTCCTTGGGGTTTTGCCCGGCACATGCACCGTCCCTGAAAATATAGAGGAAGAAGGAAGGATCAGAAATACAGGAGGGACTGACAGCATGGCATGGCCCAATGACTTAATCATTTCAACAAATAACCAACATAGATTTTCATATAACTACTGTGGACCACTACCCAGGAGGAGGAGTGAGGTGAGATGGTGGAGCTTACACTCACACTGGGACGACAACATGTAATGTGGTTCACAGTCCAAAAATGTTTCTCCATACAGCCTGTCACTGTAAGGCTTACAGTGACAGGCTGTATGGATGCTTACAGTGTAAGCATTGTTAAGCCATGAGGCCCATAGGCCATGCAGGTGTCTGTCTCCTGAGGCAGCTTGATGTGCAAGTACACCGCTTGGACATGACATATGTCGTAGGGACTTGAAGGAGTAGTTCACCCCCAAAATGCTTTTTCTATCGATTATTCACTCCACTGAGTTCAATATAATTATTTAGTTTTTGTTTTAAGTCAATACTTTGAGGAGACTCTTTGTAGGCTCATTTACTCCGGATGGAGAGCCAAATGCATCTGGGTCTTCATCCGGAATCAATGGGGCTGGGGTAAATGTATTATAATCATATTATTGGCCAATGAATGCGACAAATCAAAAAAAACAAAAAAAGAAAAGAAAAAAAAAACATTTTGAACTCTTACTCAAGTCTCCGTGGGGTGAGTAATAATAACAATAGGGGGAAAAAAGTAATTTGGGGGTGAACTACTTTAACCAACAATCCAACCCTTGAAGCTGAGTGTCAAGCAGGGGAGCAGGGACTATTTTTATCAGGTCGCAAGTTACTATGAAAACCTCCACCGGCTGTCAGTCAGTCAGTCAGTCTGTCTGTCTGTCCGTCATGTCACATCACATCACACTTTTGGCCCTACTCTTATCTCCGGCACCGTTGCCCCTATCCATGCCATACATTGCACAAACACGATCCTTGGCTGGCAAACCACAACCTCCGCCCATGATTTCTCACATGCCCCTCTTCTAGCGCCACCATGTGGTTGCTACGGCCAATTTGTGTATACATGCAACCTGGCGGTCGCTTATTCCTGATTAGGGAGTCTTACTGGTAGTCATATAGGTATATGATTCGACCGGGGGATCGAACCCTGAGCTCCCAATCTCAGGGTGGTCACTCTAACCGCAAGGCCACTGGGCTGGTATTACAAGAATGAGAGGCTTGAAAACCAACTATTAACTTGGAACTATATGTTGTATAACTCTCCTGTCTCTATTAACTGTATTCATTACAGTATATTACATGGTTATAAAAAGACCACACAGATACCCCCTGAGCCACTGCCGCCATATTTATAAATATTCATGAGAGTAGGATCCAATGTGCAGACTCTGTTTTGACTCAACAGTGTAACTGAACATGTTCACATCTTACATTTAATTGAGACTCTTTGAATGTGTGTGTTAATGTGTACCTTGACGTTTTCTAGCTGGATCTTGTGAGCTGGAGCCTTGCTCTCTGAGACTGTCGGCTCTTTTGTTGACGTACACAGCACTCTCTTCTCCTTTCTCCTCCTGACTCTCCTCTCTCACCCCTCCATCGTCCCTCACTCTCTTGGTTGTGACTGGCTTGCCAGACATCTTAGGGAATGCAAAAAAAAACTAAATTAGATTATGATAATAGTAGGGATATTTTATACATTATGCAATATAATGTACTTTATTCATAAAAAAATAAAAAAGTATCTTACTTTGTCCAATATGTTTGTGGTCCTACATTGGTCTTCAATGTTGCTAAATCTAGCTGCCGTCTACTAGTCTGACCGTGTCTAAGTAACCATCCAATGCACGTAGGTTTTTAATTTGTGACACCCAGAATCTTTACCACAGAATTTACGGGTAAACCTGTGGTGTAGACAGGTTTATTTCTGTCATCTGTGGTAAATTCTGGGCGGTGAGTGGAAAGTTCCCTCCACCAACCACATCAACTGCTTTAGATCGAAACGTATTCTAATAAATAATATTAATAATGTAATTTGTTGTGCTCATAATAGCCATGATGATAATGGTGATAATAATTAGTATCATTAATGTTCATTGACACAAATCTGAAAATCAGTTTATTGCTGCATGTTTATTATGTCTCATTTACACTTCTTTGCCAAACATAGGAAACAGAATGTTAAAAACCACAGCTCCTCTCTTCCTGTCTCATCTTGTTTGCTGCAACTAGACTGCACTCTGTCGAGGTGCCAACTTGCATCTTGTGCAGGGCCACTGGCGCCTGATTAATAGAGCAAAGGGAGCAATGGCTCCCCCACATCTGCCAGTCAGGGGAGCCCGGCCCCCCCTCCCGCAGCTACTTGTGCGCTAGCAGAGAGTGCAAGTACTGCCATTGGTTCTGTTCGGTGCTGTCTGTATGTAATGTATGTGGGTGGGCAAGTTGGCTCTCAGTCGAGGTGTGCCTTGTTATTTATATCAGGTCGCACTTGTTGGTGGTGACGTCAACAAGAAAGATGCTCCCAGTTATTGGCTAATGGCCCTGCCTTTTAACCAGATACAGACGGCACCTAAAGTAGTACTTGCACGCTATATGCTGGTACAAGTAATAAATATAACAGTGTTTTTTGTGTCATTACATATTTAATTAGTGTTTCTGGTCATTGTATTGTAAGAATGCATCACTTCACCCCCCCCCCCCCCCCCCCCCCCCCCACCCTTATTTTGTATTCTTGCCTTCATAAAATATCAACATAGGCTACATACTACAAAAGATAGCACGCATTTCACACCATCTTTGCTCTCAATGGCAGCACTGATGGTGGTTTATTTGGCAGCATTTTGTAGTGTGTGACTGACAGTTTTTTTACTTGCATTAGCTGTTCAACGATATGGAAGAGCTAATATGCAATCAAGTACCTTGGTTGCATATTAGATAATAATCTCTCAGGAGAGAGCATGGCACTACAGGCCATAAGCAAGGTGAATCAAAGAGTGAAATTTCTTGCCAGAAAATCATCATTCTTAAATAGAGCTGCGCTTGAAATACTGGCAGGGGCTCTGGTACAATGCCACTTTGATTATGCATGCACGTCATGGTACACAGGCATATTTGCAGTTTTGAAAGGTAAACTACAAACCTCACAAAATAAATTAGTTAGGGTTGTCCTAAAACTCCACCCTAGGACCCATCTTCTCCCTGCTCACTTTAATAGCCTTAAATGGCTCAGAGTAGACGAGAGAGTGACATACATAAAATTATGTATGGTCTACAGAATCCAAAATAAGGTCACTCCGAGATATCTACATAACTACTTCTCAAAGCTCAGTGATGTTCATAACTATTATACCAGACGTCAAGCTACCGACCTCGTAACAGTAAATTTCAGTAGTTGTATGGGAACAAATTCGTTTTTATACTCAGCAGCGATAAGGTGGAATGAGTTACCTAAAAATCTTAAAACTATCAGCTCCCAAGCTACATTTAAGTCCTCTCTGAAGACATGGTTGACCAGTAGCTGGACCTAATTTTTTTTCCCAGTAATATTTAATTGATTTTATCCTTCTTAAATGCCTTTATCGTTAGTAGTATTTCAAATGCATTGAACACTGTAATGGTACTGTGTTTTTGTTTTTTTTGTTTTTGTCTATATTTTTATTCTCCTACTCTGTGAATGTGTACTCATACCCACTTCATCGCCTCTCGCATACATGTACACACACAAAAAAGAAAAAGCTAAACTAAACATGCACACACACGCACACACACACACACACACACACACACACACACACACACACACACACACTACAATTCAGATACTTTGTCTTATATGGGACCGCAATGGAAATAAGCTTATAGCTTTCTTGCGTTAGATCCTTTTGATAGTGGTGAATTATTAATGGATGTATTCTCTGTACATGTACTGTATAATGATCAATGTCAATAAACATATCAATCAATCAAAAAGAGAGGTGTGCTGCGATCGTTGTCAGCCTAACAGCTGCCCTCCCCCTCCCCCCTCTGCGGCTCTCCCAGTTCAAAGCAGCAGACAGACAGACAGACTAGCAGTATCACAAGGTTAATTCACTCATGCTAACAGTGTTGTGACTTGCAAACGACAAACAAGTGATAGAATATCGAATACCGTACAAGTGCCATCATTCATTTCAGAAAACCCTTCTTATTGGGCGTCCTCTACTAACAGCCGCCCCAGGTAATTGCCATGGTCGCCTGCATTGAGGCTCCGGTCCTGATTGTCATTATGCACAACCACTCATCCAATCAACTTCACACTTGGCGAGTGTACTGGTGAGGACCAAATGACGTGAAGCGTCGGGTGTGAAGCTGATCAGATGAGCAGTGACTGTATTTATGCCTCACTGCCTTCACAGAATCTCCAGAACCAGTGGGTTGCTTGGTACCGTACCAGCAGTATTTAGGCAGTGCACCTCCTGGCCCCGCGTTAGCTGTGTGCCTCATCGTTTGTGGGCGGGTATGTGGGTGAGGCTGTGGGTATAGTGGACTAATATATATGAACTTAACACAGTAGGAAGAGCAGTTGCGGTTACATAAACGTAAACAATGCGCATGCACGGTAGCATGCACATGCATTAGCTGCAGAACTCCAGAACTTAAAGGATGACTTCACCAATTTTCAACCTATCTTCAATAGGTTGCATTGGTCCTCACTAAAATAGCACTTTTTTTTCTACTTGTCTGTGTCTCTTAGGAGGGCTGTGGGCAGTTCAGAAACCTGTCTACCAGTGATATCATCGTTAGGCAGATTGTTTTTAAATAAGATTTAAAAATGTATTTTGCACTTCCTTGCAACATTCTGTCACTCATCGGACAACAAGCTAAAGGAAATGGCCGTGGGGGATATTTGGATTCAGGGAAGCGGCTTCTGATTAGTTTGTGGTGACATTTGATAGAATTACAAGAACAGAGAAACGTAATTTGGCGGGCACTAGCACAGATCGGTTTTCATCCAGTTTTGTTTGTGTTATTTCAACAGTTTAAACTGTAATTTATTTAGCAAAATTTAATATACAATCAAGAACTACACTTTCCCTTTCCCTCTCCACACACTGTGCACAGGGGGGCAAATCAAAAATCAAAATGGCGCGCACACACATGATGATGCCAACCAGCAGGATACATACAGATTTCTTGTTTTCCAACATTGAGATTGCGCTTGCCTGTTTCATAGTTCTCAACAGAGCCCAAACCTGTTGTTTTGTGGAGCGCTGCTTTCAGTTCATTCAACCTCCTCTCTGTGTTGGCTGATGACTGTGAGGAGACGCTCCCCTTATATACTTCACCCCCGCAAGGCATTGTGAGAACAGCTGATATACAAGCTCACATCTCGTTGCGGATGCGACTGCTGTGAGCTTGCAGGTCTGCTGTTCTCGGCTGTTCTCGGCGCGCAACACCGTCGTGGGACGAAGCATAATGACCCCCCCCCCCCTCTCAGCTCCCCTACTTCCCACGTTAATGCGCGCGCGCACGCACACACACACACACACACACACACACACACACACACACACACACACACACACACACACGTCAGTGAGAAGACTGACGTTCAAGAGAAACCACATCCAGATGTAAAGATAAATATGTAGAGGAAAGTTGACGTGTCAAAAATAGAGACATAGAAGACAGCATGTCTTGTCCAACGAGGTTCAATTTCAGAATAAAGTGTGATTGGATCATGATATGGGTCAATGGTTGGGTTGTCGTTGTGTTATCTTTAAAATTGTAGGCTACACTGTAAAGTTTAACATTGTAAGTATACTGCTTAGAGTCTGTCTGTCTGTCTGTCTGTCTGTCTGTCTGTCTGTCTGTCTGTCTGTCTGTCTGTCTGTCTGTCTGTCTGTCTGTCTGTCTGTCTGTCTAACCGCTCATCCAGTTAACTTCACACTTGGCAAGTGTATTGGCGAGGATCCAAGATGATATGTGTAGTTGTGTTGAGTGTGAAGCTTATCAGATGAGCAGTTCTCCATAACTGTACGTATTTATGCCTGCCTATACTTCACATAATTTATCACCAGAACCATTACACTTGGTAGGTGTACTTCTGAGGTTTCAAGGAATCTGTGTGGAGTGTGAAGTCCATCGGACAGGCACTTGTTCTCAACGGCGGACACCTCCCGAACGGTCACTGCACTAGTGTGATATAAAAGTCATGTTATTGTAATGACTTAATAACAGTGTGATATATAAATGTCATATTATACATGTAATGACTTCAGAACAGTGTGGTATATAAATGTCATATTGTACATGTAATGACTTCAGAACAGGTAGTCTCTATAGCTCTCAATTCAGTTCAGTTCAAAAGGTTGTGATTTCAGGATCAGAATCAGCTTTATTGTCACAGGCTAGCATATGGGTTCACAGGTGTAACAGATGTAAACAGGAGGAGGGTGACATTATTGTTTGTACAAAACCCATCATTTGTAGTTTTAAGGAGCAGGGTTGAAGAGCCAGGGAAACAGGATAGAAACAGGTCAGGTATAATCACAATGTTCTCAGTAGAGTAAATGTACATAATTTACATCCAGATCCAGAATGACATTTAATTAACATTAACGTAAGGGAACATACCGAAAAAGGGACATTTGTCCTGAGTCCCACATGAACAGAACAATATCAATGATCATAGATAAAACTATATACTGTATGTTCTTTATCCTTTCATGCCTCACTCCAATTATACCCTATTTATAGAGAGAACTACCGCAATATCCTTGTCAAAAATCAATGCACACCTGTGCAATGGCACACCACAGGTGAATTGTGCTGAAGCTCTTAACATGAGCAGAACACTGGACATGGACTGTGTTCTGCTGGTTCTGTAACACAGGTAACAGAGATCTCAAAGTGGACAATGGACAGCAAGGCTGGGGGATTATTATTAGGCCTATAGATCTCCTATAGATCTCCTATAGGCCTATAGACCTCTGGAATTATGTTTTCCGCTCGATATAGCAGGTAAATGAGACCATTATGTTTTTGGCAAAACAATAATAATACTAATAAAAATATGACTGCTAATAATAATAGTGTCAATGCAATAATAATAATTTGTATACAATTAGATCAACACTTTCAATCCTTTGATTGGCCCATCAATTAAAACAGTCTCTTGACACTGATGACTAGGATATTTAAAACAAAGTATTTATTCATCTTTGGTTCCATGGGTGAGCCTTGCTGTCCATTGTCCACTTTGAGATCTCTGTTACATGTGGTACAGAACCAGCAGAACACAGTCCATGTCCAGTTTTCTGCTCATGGTAAGAGCTTCAGCACATTTCACCTGTGGTGTGCCATTGCACAGGTGTGCATTGATTTTTGACAAGGATATTGCGGTAGTTCTCTCTTTAAATAGGGTATAATTGGAGTGAGGCATGAAAGGATAAAGAACATACAGTATATAGTTTTATCTATGATCATTGATATTGTTCTGTTCATGTGGGACTCAGGACAAATGTCCCTTTTTCGGTATGTTCCCTTAAAAACGAGGGTGCAGGTTAGAAAACAAAACAAAATCCCCCTTTAGGAAACCCAGAATATGTAAGGTGCAAACATTACATTTGACCTTAAAGGAAAGGGAATGATTGTCCATGCTATAGTCATAACAGTCAAGGGTAGTGTGTATATGTTTACAATGCTATAAATACATTCCAGTCATAGCAACTCTGCACTTCATGTAATCCTTTCATGATGTCTTTGTCAATATGTGTTAAAGGAGTAGTTCACCCCCAAAATGTTTTTGATTGATTGATTGATTGATTACTCACACCATATATATATATATATATATATATATATATATATATATATATAAATTATTGTCTTAGGAATGCAACAAAAAACAAAAAGATATTATTGAACTCAAGTCTCCATAGCGTGAACTACTCCTTTAAGTAGTAGTAATTTTCAAAGCAATACCATGACTGTCAGACGTTTTTAGCTGGAGGAGGAAGATGACGAGGAGGAGCCTGCAGAAACTGGAGAAGGAGACGATGCTGCTAAGCTCTTAATACTAAGCTGCCGTGTTATCAACAGAAAATAAATCATTTCTCACAGATCCAGTTTTTGAGATATACATTACATATCGCATTCTTCCATTGTTTGTCCTTGTGCCAGTATTCTACACAGTCGTGGAGTTCATAGGTAACAGGCCATCCCCTAGCCCAGTACCTGCAAAGAGTAAACATCATAATGTATTTTAATCACTTCCACTAAGTCACTCACAGACAGTGACTTTGGTAGAATTGCAATTGAAAAAAAATAAAAATAAAAAAAAGTTTAAAATATCTCACTGCGTTGTCAGTGGTTGTCCATCCACCCAGGTCCAATTTCTATCAGACCTTTTCAGACCAATCCATGATGCAAACTTGCGCAATCCTTGGATGAATTCCTGATGATTTGTCAATGATTAAACCATGAATAGTTTTCTGTAAATTATTATAATGAATTATGCATACACACACACACACACACGCACGAACCCACACGCACACGCACACACACACACACACACACACACACACACACACACACACACACACACACACACACACACACACACACACTACCTGTTCTTCTTTACTGTTAATGATAACCAGATCGGCTCCTTTCTCCAGACAGTGCTCTCTACTTTCCCCCCAGGTTTTCTTTTCAGTAGATGTGTAATAACAGCTGCATCCAAACTTCTTCCATCCATTGGGACACGACTTGACTAAAACATCAGACAGGAGTTTTAATGACAGGTTTTAGTCAATTCTAACATGGAGAGTAATTACAATAACAATAGTAGTCATATGCAGTGCTTTGGTTCCAGTCACAAGTTATGGGATTTACATTCTGTGTTTCTGCTCGACTGCTCCCTGTATCAAATTAAAAGCTCTCTATTCTCAAGTGTACAAGGTCCAGCAATGTATTACTATTACTGCAGGTTTTTGGTATAGTTTTGTTTTATAAATATTTGTAACCCAGGTATACAATTTTTATTTAATAATTATTATTTAAGAAAACGCCTATGTTATATTATTATTATGGTTCTATGACAGTACAAAATATAACCACAATTGTGACTTTAATGGTGTTTTACCACTACAACCCTGATAGAGAATCAAAATAACTAATTATAATACAATGAAGGTTTGTAACCTTTCTCAGCTGCTTTCTCTTTCTTAAGCTGGTTTACTTGACTTTCTAATGCATTTCTCTCCAGGGTCAGGTTGTCATATCTGGTTTGAAACTGGATTCTCTCCAGAGTCAGGTTTGTTTGCAGCTGCATATTGGCTGAATTATCTGCAAAGAACAAAATGGTGATGATAAACACAATCGTTGCTACTGTTCATAAGAGATCAATCATCTGTAAGGGAATTAGCATTGAAAAGGTGAAGACCGTTGTGAATACTCACAGTGCACAGCCAGGCCTATATTCACACCCAGCAGCATGAGACACAGCATCCCCAGACACACTGTTTTAGAGCGCTGTCCTGAAACACAAAGCACATTTACTAGGTGTGCAGGTGTGCAGCAGAGATGTACAAGATGGGTCGTCATCTGAATCCACAGGTTTGTAAGAATCATCCACCAATCATCCACCCGAACGTGCTCTAGCTACCGGCCTGCTGCCCGCTGCCCCCTGCCCGCTGCCCCCTGCCCGGTCTGTCCAGACACTGTTCCTCCCTCCCAAACGTTTAAATGTTGATTATTAAAATTGAAATTTGGTGTTAATAAAATTCCCAACATTTTGGAAGTCACAGACAAATGGGGTATCAAAAGTCTGTATCATGAGCATGTGATTCCTGATGATGCATAGACGGATAGACAGATGGACGGACAGAATATCCCACATTATCAAATGAATTATTCTGTAGTAGGATATTTACTTGGAACTTGTGCAAGCAGAGCGCGCAAGTACTGCGATCGGCTGGGTATGTACAGTATGTATGTCGGGGGTATGTATGTTGGTGTCCTCTCTTGTTTAAGACCGTAGCATCAGGGACCAGCATCTCTGGCAACGTCATCATTAACAGGCAATGAGGGACCAGTATTCCTGGTGATGCCAGTGGTGATGTCATTGGCGCATGTTGGCACCTCGACAGAGTGCATTTCTAGTTTGTTTTGTGTTGCAAGACATTTTTAATGAAATCCTCTTTTGCCGCTGCATGAAAGTCAATATCTTGTTTTTGTTCGATTAACTCTTTTTCCACAATAAAAGATAATGAAAAATACAAATAAAATCATACAACTGTGTCAAACTCACCCTGAGTGTGGCTTCCGGCTGTGGTCATCCTCATGTCCTGCTGTTGTCCACAGACGTCACAGCTTCTGACATTGTCCAAGTTCTCATAGATATGCACCACTTTCTCCTCCATCTGTCCACTGTCCTCCCGCTGTCCTCTGTCCTCACTGTCCCCTCTCTGTCCTCTTTCTCCATCTCTCTGTCTCACATCCCACTGTCCACTGTCCCCAATGTCACCTATCTGTCCTCTTTCTCCATCTCTCTGCCTCACATTGCATGCCAATTTTGGCATGGAATAAATAACTGTAGACATCTTCTAAGGATGAGAGGCTTGAATGGCTACCCTTGACTGAATAGTAACTATGTTGTATCTTCCTCTCAATTACCTATATCGAGGTAGACGACTAGCTGAAAATAAAAAAAAAATAAAGTGATATAAAGTCTGACTGCATGAGCGCAACACTCTAGCAATAAGGAAGTGTAAGGCAGAAACACCCTAAACAAACAACCAAACAAACAACCACACACGCGCACACACGCATGCACGTACACAGGCAGGCAGGCAGGCAGGTGAGGGTTGCAGAGAAACCACATCCTGATGAAAAGATAAAGATGTGGAGGAGAGGTTTGTGTCAAACATAGATACTGTATATAGTCTTGTTAAATGAAGTCCAGTTAAGAATTAAGTGTGACCAAACGACCTCTGGGGACATAGTATATGGATCAAATAGTTGTATTGTTGTTTTACTCTCTTTTTAACTTTGCACAGGCTCTATTCTGCAAAGCATAATGCTGCCCTCCACAGGCAAGAGTTGGCAGTACGTCATATATTATGGTCATATCTCTCTCTCTCTCTCTCTCTCTCTCTCTCTCTCTCTCTCTCTCTCTCGGGCAGCTAGGACTCTCACCGTATTTAATGAAAGAACTTGTTGGGATTCCAAGCAGGAATGCACTATGCATACAATTGTGAGATGAGGGTGATCCAAGATAATCTGAAAGACATACTCATTATCACTAATCAATACATATGACCAGTGGTTCCCCTACGTAGGACAAGATCAGGTGTGCTTTGGAATTATATATTTGTATTGTAACACATTAGGCTGTAGATCAGCATTTTTTGCGATGAAAGCGAGGACATATTCTAATTCATACAGATGACATAACTGTCTTCTGTACATATGCCAGGTCATACAGTCACATTTGAATGTAAACAGCAAATTACACTGTTATACAGAGAGAGAGAGAGAGAGAGAGAGAGAGAGAGAGAGAGAGAGAAGAGAAGAGAGAGAGAGAGAGAGGAGAGAGGAGACAGAGAGAGAGACAGAGACAGAGAGAGCGAGAGAGAGAGAGAGAGAGAGAGAGAGAAGAGAGAGAGAGAGAGAGAGAGAGAGAGAGAGAGAGAGAGAGAAGAGAGAGAGAGAGAGAGAGAGAGAGAGAGAGAGAGAGAAGAGAGAGAGAGAGAGAGAGAGAGAGAGAGAGAGAGAGAGACTCCATCCAGATTTTTCAAGGCCCAGCTATCAGACACGTTTTGAATCTGCCACTGGCACTGGCACAATCTGCCACTGGCACACGCGCGTGCGCGCGTGCGTGCGTGTGTGTGTGCACGTTTGTGTGTTTCATTTCTTTGCCTATTGAGCTCAGTTTGTATGGAGTTGGAACAGCTCTATGCTCAACTGGTCCATGAGGGAGTACTGCGATTGTGGATAACACTGTTCTCAATGGAGGACTGCTAACTGGCGACAGGCATCACACACACACACACACACACACACACACACACACACACACACACACACACACACACACACACACACACACACACACACACACACACGCGCACATACGCGAAAAGGCCATAGTCGACCAGGCGGCCAGCGGTCCCCTGGGTGTGTCTAAAAACCAATCATGCAGACATCTTGGCTCTTGTCATTGTTAAAGTCACACACACACACACACACACACACACACACACACACACACACACACCACACACACGCAAACGCAAACACGCACGCACGCACGCGCGCACGCGTGTGCACCTATGTGTCACAGCCCCTTGGCACTACACGCAGCCATTCATGGCTGTGTAACAGACTATTAGTAAATAACAGCATTAAAAACGGCATCATAGTCCCGGGAGCTGTGCTGGAGCTGAAATAGCGTTATGATAGTGCTATATCAGTATATTAGGTGCATTGGGAGCACCTGGCCAGTGCTCCCTGGAGGCCTATAAAACAGGGGATGCCAGCCATTCCATGTCTCCCTCTCCAGATGACAGCACACCCTTTTGCTCGTTTCCTGTAGTTCCTTGTCATTGGGTTCATAGACCGTTTTCCGGTGCTGCCATTAATGCGCTGTCGACCCTATATACAACCAGGGAAACCAAACCAAAACACGCATGACTTCCAGAGGCTGCATGCTAACATTAAGAGGGAGTATAGCTAACTAAACCAAAGGTTTCCAAAACCTCCTGTGCTGTTCTTTGTGGGGACAAGGATTATTTGTGATCCACTTCTAGCGAACATCTTTGTAACTCCTACATTCAGCATAGCAACAGACTAGAGTTGCACCGCAGCCATAGCCTGGAACCTTGTCGAATATGGGTCTGGCCCCGCTCAATTGTGAATCCATTTCCTCTCCCCCAAAATTTGGGGGACCAATCAGGGCCCAGCACTAATATCCGATACGCAGTGAGAGGAGTATGAGCAACAACAGGCTACCGCAGCCATGGCCGGCTGGGCCCACTACAGGGGACTGCTCAGGAATATGGTCTATACACTCTGCAATAGGGGTGTAACGATATAGTAACTGCATCGAAATATCGTTTTTAATTAAAAAAATCTAAGTATATCGAAATGAAAACAGCTAAAATCGAATCGTATCGTTTAATTTTGTATCGTATTGAATCGGTATCACAAATAATCGATTGTATCGATACTACCTTTTGCATTATATTTAGCATTTTTAAGAAGAACATTTTTAAAAGAGGGGTTTAATTACTTTCCCTTTCCATATAGCTACACTGGTCTATCGATAAATGTGTGTCTCTGCAGGGTTCATGTCAAGGTGCAGGTTTGTCCATATGTGTTCAAATACAATGTCAAGGTGCAGGTTTGTCCATATGTGTTCAAATACAATGTCCATGTATTTGCCAGATAGTCACTGTGTTTACTTATATCCATAATAATACATGTTTCCCTTAAAAACCTGCACTATCCACACTTTTCACATGATGATATGTATCGAATCGCTATTAAAATGTATCATTACACCCCTACTCTGCAACACCCCCACACTACATTCACCCCATACATCCACTCTGACATTACTGATTACTGAATTGCATGCCTCACGCCTTTTTTTAAATACAAAAAATACATTAATGT
>NC_137819.1:22850828-22895828 GCF_963921795.1 Nannobrachium achirus
TAACTAGTAACTAACTTTCAAATAATTGTAGAGGAGTAAAAGTACAATATTTGCCTCTGAGATGTAGTGGCATATAGAAGTAAATTGGAAATACTCCAGTAACTCAAAATTGTACTCAAGTACTTGAGTACATGTCTAATGAAACATAAAAGGAGTGAAAGGACAGGAATCTCCTCCTTGCTATAACATTATGAGCTGAACCACATCAAACCTAGCATCACTATTCTAAGTTACAGTATTTACTATAATTTAATAGTACTGGCCTCATAGTATAAGCCTTTCACCATTACCTGTTCTGTTATTGTGCATGTGTCTAATTTGACTCATCTTGATGTGGCTTGACTTTAGCAGCAAGCCTTGTACTGAAAACCCATATCAAAGAGGAGCTAACTTCTTATCTGGCAAACGGGGAGTGTGACAGTTGGCCATTCAAATGAAGTCCAATGATTTCAATATTCTGAGGTAGGTTGTCTTGTTCTCAATTTTAGGTATTTTAATGTAGATCCATATACAGTATGTAGCCAGCTCACTGTTGGCTGGCACATCAGAACACTCCTGAATGTGTGTGTAACTGTGCCACCAGACAATGTGAAGAACTCTGAAGAAAGACCAAGTGGTTCTTGTCCAGTTTCAATGAAATACAGGGGAGAGGAGTGAACACTGGACCTGTCCCTGTGTAGACAGTAAAAGTGTTCAGATAGGCCTATGGACTGTTTGTTTTAGATAAAGCTCTCCATGCAACAGCATTAAGACGGTCTGGCCAAAGTCAACAATGTACTGTAAGGACATTTGCAATATCAACACTGACCTTGTCTGATGAAATGCAATATAAGTGAGAACACATTGAGCCAGGTTTCCAGAGGTATCGAATACAGCTCCGATGAGGAGCGCATCCGTGACAAATTGAGACGATTCCAACACAAGTGTGACATGGAGGAGTCGTATTATATAGCTGAGCTGGAAGGACATTTTAACTTGCAGATTGAGATACTATTCACTTTTTTAGACAGGAAGGACAAATACAGCAAGACAGCATGGATACATTGAACACCTGCTCCTGATGAGACAATAGTAAGTCATTTAGAATCAGGACTAGGGTTTTAATCCAGATCTTTGCATGCACAAATTAATTTGTTGTGGGTGTGGGTTAGGATGGGAGTTTTCACAAAGGATTCATAATGGGCTGCAAAATATAGAGATTAATGGAAACAATGATTAATGTCTCTGTCTCTGTATCCCACACTCTCGCTCACACGCACGCACGCACGCACGCACACACACACACACACACACACACACACACACACACACACACACACACACACACACACACACACACACACCTTCCATGTCCAGGAGGCGTCCCTAATGCATGATGGAGACACAGAAAAATAATTTAAAGGGATATTTCACTCATTGTTTGGGGTCATTTAGAAAATATATGCCCCCCCTCATCTATTAGGATGATGGTATGAGACACCAGAACCAGGGACAGCTGTTTTCAAATTAGAGAACAGTGGTTCTCAATAATAGCAGATATACAAGCTCACAGCGCGTCACCTTGTGCTGCGCTGCAAGCTTTACATCTGCAATTTTTGTCGGAAACAGTTTGACTAAATTTAGATTTTTTTTAACACAAATCTTCTCTTCTGGGTGTCCCGGGGTACAAAACATTTTCAGACGGGGGTCCGAAGCCAAATATCATTTTGGGGGTCCATGGCACGAAAAGCTTTGAGAACCATTTGGTTTAGGAGGCATTCGTAAAATTGTCTCAGGTCTTAATTGGTTAACTTAGATTAAGGGATGAAATGACATTAGGTGAGACGTTGTTTTCCATTAAATGCCAGGGCCTTTTTTTTTTTTTTTTAATCCTAGCCTGCCATGAATCAAGCTGAGAACAAAGTAATCTACCTCAGTTGAGTTCATTGTGACAATATACTTCATTTGAAATGGAAATGATGGCCAACTGTTAGCCTCGTAAACCAGGCTCCTCCTGCCTTCTGATCATCAGATTCGAACAGAAGATGGGAGGAGTCAGTTTACTAGGCTAGCTAGCCAACTGTTACTCTTTGACTTTGACAGATAAGCAGTGAGCTCCTCTTTGGTACAGTACATGCTTTCTACACGAGACAGACTCTGTTGGTGCTCAGGTTAAGTCAAATAGAGTTTAATTAGTCAAGTGCACAATAGCAGAACAGGCAACAAAATGCTTTTTCTATGAGACCAGTAATATTAAAATACAATAAACACAAGAAGTAGAGCGAGATTTAAAGAGGAAATGTAAATAATATATACAAAATAAAAGTACAAATTAACATTACAGAGCAAATAATAAGTGCAATGAGAGAATGATGTTAACATGTTCCGACTATAATACAGTGTAATAGTTCTGGTTTAATGTTGACATTTAGGGTTACAGTTTAATGTTGACATAATGACCAGCATCACATAGAAGACCAGATGCATAACGAGTGATGACACTTGACTTGAGCATCAAGTTGAAGCTGCGTTGTGTAGCTGGAGAACGGGATCCTTAACAGTACATTTCACATTAATAAACATTTCGGTACATGTAGAGTAGACCCTTACTCTCTGGCGGTCTCACATTTTATTATATTTTATTATGATTTAGTCACTCCTTTCATAGGTATTTTTTATTTCTTTCAAAATGATTTATACTTGAACGTTTTGCTTTCACGCAAGAAAATATGGTGACTAGACCTACTGAGCAAACCATGACAATGATGATGATGATGATGATTTCCAACCTTATCTTCATATAATTGGTCCTCAATAATGCTCAATATTATAACATCATTGTCTGCTTGCTCTGTGTGTCATTGGTGGGCCATGGTCTGTCATAAACCTAGCTACCAATAAGAAAGCTGCAAAAACGGTCCTTTTGTGTTCACTCTTTCATGTTTTCTGTTAGTGAATCCCCCGGCCTCTCATGTTGTTGTATTGATGTATTGATAACGTTGTACTGTACGGTATTGTTTTGTTTTGTATGTCATGATTCTTATAAATAAAGATTACTGGAAAAAGAGTGGCAAAATGTACAGATTAATGTCAACAATATTGCCTAATAGACTTTATTACCCCCAAAACCTTTAATCTCTCTGTCTCCCACACATTCACTCACTCGCTCGCTCGTGCATGCAAGCAAGCACGCGTGCGTGCGCACGCGCACACACACACACGCACGCACGCACGCACGCACGCGCACACACACACACACACACACACACACACACACACACACACACACGCACACACACACACACATAAATCTTCTCTTCTGGGTGTCCCGGAGCAGATGGGGGTTCGCCACCAAATGTCATGTTGGGGGTCCATGGCACGAAGAATTTTAGAGAACCACTGGTTTAGAAGGCATTTATAGAAACATATCAGCTCTTTATTGGTTAACTTAGATGACCTTAAGGGATACGAATAAGACTTTCTAAATACAAAATGAGAAGTTCTTTGCCATTAAATGCCAGAGACTTTTTTAACATTTTTATCCCAGCCTGCCCTGCCTCGAGCTGAGAACAAGACAATCTACCTCAGTTGAGTTCATTGTGACAATCTACTTCATTTGAAATGGAAATGACGGCCAACTGTTACTCTATGTTTGACAGATAAGCAATGAGCTCCTCTTTGATACATGCTTTCTGCACGAGACAGAAACCTGAGGTTAAGTCAAATAGAGTTTTATTAGTCAAGGGCACAATAGCAGAAGAATAGAAGCAATAAAACACGTTTTCTATGAGACCAACATTATAATTCAATAAACAAGTAGAGCGAGATCTAAAGTAGAAATATAAATAATATATACAAAATAAAAGTGCAAAATAACATTACAGAGCAAATACGTATAGTTCAGGGGTAGAGAAACCGTTATTAGAGCACGAAGGGGTTCCTGAAGGGTTCCCAGTTCAAATCTGGGCTCCCCCTGAGTGAATGTCGAAGGGTCCTTGGGCAAGACTCTGAAATCCTAGTTGCTCCCGGTGAGCAGGTTGGTGCCTTGCATGGTTTCCTCCGCCACCGGCATATGAATGTATGCGTGAATGGGTGAATGTAATGCACAATCCATGTAAAGCGCTATATAAATGCACCATTTACCATTTACGTACAATGATAATAACATGTTCCGACTATTAGTTAACGTTTAAACTTGACAATTACGGTTACAATTTAATGTTGACATAATGACCAGCGTCACATGGAAGGACCAGATGCATAAAGCATGATGTCACTTGACTTGAGCATCAACTTGGAGCTGCATTGTGTAGCTGGAGAACGGGATCCTTAACAATACTGGATAGAAAGTGCATCGTATTTCACATTAATAAACTTTTCGGTATTCCTAGAGTAGACCATTACTCTCTGGCAGTCTCACATTTTATTGATTTTGTCACTCCTTTCATAGGAGTGTTTTATACTTGTTCCTGAACTTTTGTTTTCACGCATGAAAATATGGCCACTAGGCCTACTGAGAAAACCATGACGATGATGATGATGATGATGATTTCAAAGGCACAGCTCAATACACACTGCGTGTGATCTTTTACTTTATATCCTATATTAAAATTGGACCAACGCTAACATAACATCCAGATTTGTGAGGTTTTCTCCATCCGCACAAACACTGTTCAGGTCACACCAGGAACCACACTGATCTCTTGCTCCATCCTCCCCTCGTGAACAAGACCCCGAGATACTTAAAACCCCTTCACCTGCATGGGCAAAGTCTCATTGCTTACTTGGAGTGCACAATCCATTGGTTTCCTGCAGACCAGTGTTACAGCCGTGTTTAACACTTCAAATGGCCATGCTGTAACTCAATGACCATTACTACAGTTTAGAGTTTACAGTTTAGGCAGTTAGCAGATGCTTTTAATCCAAAGCGACTTACAATAAGCTGATAATACATCAAAATAATAAACAAGATAACATGTCAGAACATCATCAACAACATAGCAATTTCGAATATCAAAAAAACAATATAACCAGTAAAGAAAAGCATTCTAAAAGACCTAAAACAAATACTAACTAGCTTCATGTATGGTCATTGAGTGTTTCAGTAGTGCTATTACTCTGGTCAGTGCAATATAGGACTAGATTTGAAGCCTGCATAGTGGCTTAAACATATAGGATTATACGTTCACCTATGACATGCCCTGAATTGGTATATTTGTTCTCATGAGGTTATAGAGATACGACTGCAAGAACCCAGAACAAATACCAATGGGGTTCTTTCTGAATTTCAATGAAAAACAGGAAAGGGAGGTGAACAATGGACTTGTATAAGTTTAGACAGTAAAAGTGTTCAGATAGAGATAGACTTTTGTTTTGAGATAAAACTCTCAATGTGTATGCAACTCTCTTCACGTGTATGCAAATTTGCGATATCACAGACCTTGTCTGATGAAACACTGTATAAGAGAAAGCAAAGCGAGCAGCGTTTCCAGAAGCTCTGAACATTGTCTTCAGTCACTGAGGAGGTCATCCCTGATAGATTTCATCACTAGTTTGACTTGGAGAACTCGTCCAGCTAATTCTACACCATGGAGAAGTTCAGAGCTGTCACCATTCTGCTTCTATGCCTGGCTCTGCTCACTGAGGTCTGCAAGGTAAGTACTGCATTAGTTTATCGTCATACCTTATGTACAGTACATACAGCAAGAGTAAAACTTTTGTTAGGCTTCTTTACACATTGCTGCTGAGGTAGTTAGGTTAGGGTTAGTTTGGGTTAGTGTTTGTTAGGGTTAGGCTGAGTCCCGTTTAAGATTTAATATTTTTTCTGTTGCACACATGAGCATTTGAAAATTTGTATAAGGAGTTGATGAGGTTCATCCGCACATAGCTTGATTGTGACTCCAGAACAGAAGGCTATCAAATGCAGTTGTTGTTGTTGCTGCTGCTGCTGCTGCTGCTGCTTCTGCTGCTGCTAACCAGAACTGAAAGGCAGTTATAGGGCCACTGATGAGGAGTGAGTGAGAGCAGGTGAGATTAGAGATTAGGGGCCCAATTTTGAAGGCGGTATGCTATGCGCTCGCATAGTATTTAAGTCCGGTCGCATATGATTGTGGCGAGCAACACCCTCATATGCATTATTTTGCAATTAAGAAGTGGGAGCTGAGTCATATCAACGCGCTGTGCGGTGCTCGCACGCATATTTAAGGTATGGGGAGGTACCCTTATGTAAATCAACCTGCGCTGTGCGTCCAGTGCAATTATGAAGGTCGAGTTCCTAAAAAAAATAACGCATAGCCTTAGACGTGCTTTGTTCACCTTTTATGCGCTAAATGACATGTTTATGCCCACAAGACTGGGCGGCGGCAGCCTTGCTTCACAAGAAACAGCAGATAGGCCTATATACCCTATAATTCAGCCACATTTCTTCATTCTGGTCTGATTAAAACAAAACAAAAAATCCATTCCTTCTTCTGTACCAGTCATATGGCTCCCCCATGAAAGATATCACGCTAATATGGGACTTCAGGGATTTATTTAATTTAATTATTATAGGTTGGCAAGAGCGGATTTTTGCCTGCTGTAATTTGTGCATGAATAGATGGCTGATGTCGGCATGGAAAGCAAATTCACAGGACCATGGATGGATCTCTTTCAATTTTAAAAATCGCTTCATAATTGCCCGATCTATGAGGAATCAATCTGCTGTTTTGCTTTGCTTCATATAGATGCGTGATCGCGATGCGTCGTGCCAAAGAAGAAAAAAAAAAAAAAGCTCTCGAAGCACTAGACTATACATGGCATGTTGACAGCTTTTAGGATCGTTATTCATGCATCAAACGCGATCATCGCCTGTCGGCATCTCCTTAGCACGGGCGTTAGTTACCGTCTTTGTAATCGGGCCCTAGGAGTGAGAGCAGGTCAGAGTGGTGGCTCCAATCCATGGTAATTCATGGGTTTCATTTGTACTCTTACATTGCCATGTTGAGGACCAACACAGGTGTTTCAATTGTCTGATTGGCATAGAACTAAAGTGCTACACCAATCAGAACACCTGTGTTGGTCCTTAACATGGTGAGGGTTGCTGAATAGATATGGCTCTTTTCTACAGCAGCAGTAATTATACCAATGTAAGAAGAAAAGCAAAAAGACATTAGTCTAATACTAATAACAGAATAGATAAATGTATATGCATTGTAAATGCACAGCGTATGTGCACAACAACAGTGTTAGGAACTGTAACAACCGTCTATATACAAAACTGTTAGGAGAGAGGATAATATATGTTGCCCTCCTGAAACTGGATGTTTTAACTTTTATTTCACTATTCACATTTCTAGACCGAACAAGAGCCGGAAGGAGAAGACCACAGGATATCTGTTGAGAAGAGATCACCTTTCTCCGCTGAGGACGTTAAGAAATTTTGCAAGGTATGGCAAGGGGACCCGTCCTGGTGATGGATATTGGCCTTCTGATATGCGAAGAGCCGTGTTTTTTTTGTTTGTTTTTATTCATTCTTTAATTATTATATATTTTAAATTGGGAAAATAAAATTATATAATATATAATAAAATATATGAAAAAAGTTAAGAAAAATCACGGCTCCCCCACGTATTAGAAGGACAATATCAGTCACTAAAACCATTAACCAACAACTTTCGTTTTCAATGAATATATCATGGTTAAAGTGGAGTTTGAAGTTGCACATGGGTTTGTGTAGGATGGGGGTGTGTCTGATCAAATTGAAATCGAAATACCGAATCAAGCAACTTAAAAACTGTCTGGGGTGATCACAAAAGTGAGATATTCCTTTTAACCCTTCTTGTGCCGATCCCGAACAAGTTCGGCTTTTTTTCAATACAATACAATATTTTGTATGGGTGATCCTGGCTTTCCAACGACTGATTCTAGATGGTCCGACGATTTATTTCATTGAAAATGGTTTAGAATAAAGTTTAGAGCCCCCCCAAAAAAACTCAATCTATACTGTCGGCGGCAATACAATTCTCACATCTTTAGAGAGCATTTTCTCTGAACTGTGTTCCTATTGTAGCAGAAAAGTTTTATTTACGGCTAAATCGCTGCAAATCGGGCTTCTAAATGAGTGATAGCCTATAGCCCTCTGTTAGCTCTCTTCCTCCGGCTGATTTTCATTCCACTAGTCACCGTGTTATGAAACGCCACTGCTTCGTGGCTGCCTGTATGTAACAACGGTGGGCTATGAGATTATCTCTGGCACTCTGGCACCCTCTTGTGGCCCTGGCACGCAACTTGTTAAGTCCAAATGTAATACAAACTGACGAGAATAAGCAGTACTAATAGTTAAAAGGAAAAGAAAAAGCACAACCTATCTGGAGGAAATTAAAGGACAACTCCACTACTTTTCAACCTATCTTCATATATGTGGTCCTCACTAATGTTCATGATAAAATTGCAATTCTTTTTTTATTCTCGTCTGTCTTTCATAGGAGAAACCCACTTCCATTGATGGGAAATCCAAGATAATAGAAACTGCAGGCTATTCCTGAAAAGTTGCAATGTTATAATGGAAGACATTGTCTGACGTGTCTTGGCCATCTGACAAGTGATGTATATCGGACCTGTTACCCATATATGGAGACCCCTGGTACCCATATATGGAGACCCCTGGTCAGTGGCGTTTTGCAAACTCCTGGGGCCCCCCTGCAAGGAGGGGGGTGGGGGCCCTTTCACCAATTGTAGCCCACATCATCACGTTAATATGAGTCCTTGCTTCAATAAGAATGTGTACACACGAAATTGGATACAATGAAATATATTTAATGGTCCAAAATACAAATTTGCTGACTGCATGCAGCCAATAAAGGACCAATTTGAACAACACTGCAGTGGCAGCCAATATAACACAATGCTGTCATCCAATGTTATATGAGATACATGAAGGTTTCCTGTGTCAATAGAGCTACTAGGATCTCCTTTTAGTTGACTTTGAAACAGTGAACAGTACCGTCATGAAACTGTACCTTTCCTATGCAAACTACTGATAAAGTATTCAATCAATCAAATGTCCGACACAGTCCAGGACGTTGAAATATTATTTGCAGCCATTTAACACAAATGTCCCATGAAACTTCTACCGTGCCAGATCTCTTCACAAATCAGCAGCACCATGGACAGCCAAAGGAAGTTCTTAGGTGTGTGTGTGTGAGAGAGAGAGAGAGAGAGAGAGAGAGAGAGAGAGAGAGAGAGAGAGAGAGAGAGAGGAAATAAAAGCAAAGCTGTGTATTAGCAACCAAAATAGTGCATCAAATAATTCACAGCAACCTGTATCACTGCAGACCTGTGCGTTTGTGTGCATGTGTGCATGTGTGTGTGTGTGTGTGTGTGTGTGTGTGTGTGTGTGTGTGTGTGTGTGTGTGTGTGTGTGTGTGTGTGTGTGTGTGTGTGCGCGTGCGTGTCCTACACAAACAAGCTCAACAGACTACAAATAGGCCCGCCTACACTAGGCCTTTATTTGGCCTAATATTCCTAATATAGCAAAAATATATTCTTACCTTTAAAAAGGTCCAAAGCGTCCTTCCCTACTTGCATTCTTCTTAGCGAAATCCTTTACAACGTCTCCTAAATCCAACTAGCGAGCGCACTGGTTTTCAATGCTTAGAACTGCCAATCCTGACAGTCTGTCCTGAGGCATGGTGCTTCTCAGATGTGTCTTTATGATTTTCAATTTAGAAAATGATCTCCCCGCACTTGCCACGGTGACTGGTATGGTTAAAAACAGCTCTGCTGGGTTCTGCTGGGCATAAGCAACGGAATCGCTTTGCAATTGCAATTTGCATCCATTCCTTTGAATCTTTTTTTTAACTGGGAAACGATGATATCAATTGAACCCTAAAAGACAGCAACTTTGAAATGTTTCTCTAGACACGTGAGGCGCTGGTCTTCCCAGAGCTCGTCAAAGTGTTGCTTTGTGCGTTGTCCGCGTTTCTGAGTGAAATTACTGCTAGAGCCCCATGAAGCTGCAGGATCCTGTGCTGTGTTTGTCCCAGCAGCAGAAGGGCCAGGACTGGGACTGGGAGAGCGAGAGCTGACAGCCGGGTGTGTTGTTATCTTCATACCCCGGCCTCGGCCCCAATCTCACCGGCGTTGGTGTCAGTGTTAACCGCCACATCTCGCGGGGGTGCCGCGCCAGCACTTGCAGTTGTAGGTTTAAATATTGCAGAGATCTTTGGGAGTTTGGCTATATTTTGTTGTTGTCCTTGGCGCTTTTGAGAACCACTGCTGTACTTCCTCTTACTCATTTGAAATGATGCGCTGTGTAGTCTGCTGCTGCCATGTATGTCACGTGAGTGGCTACGGTAGTCAGGTGACAGCCTGGTGTTTGTTATAGAATGGAAGATTCGTGATTCTTGCCTATCATTTTTTACATTTAATTCAGTTTTTAAATACATTTCAAGGTTTATATTTTCTTAATTTATTTTATTTTTTATTTTTTTTGAAAAAAAAAGAAAAAAAAGAAGGTTTTGAGCGAGTACGGCCGGCCCGGGGCCCCCGCTGCTCGGGGCCCCCACGCATCGTGTGGCTTGCGGGGGCCTCCCCTCCGCCACTGCCCCTGGTACCCATATATGGAGATCCATGTACTCTATATGGAGATATTGCTGTGAGACCCCAAACATGCTTACTCAGTTATTTGTTATGTGAATTGTCCTGTGACATCTATGACACCTGACATCATACATACAATCCCTTTCATGAGATCCCTGTCTCTGGATTATGCCCATATATGGAGATCCCTAACAGAATCTCTTTTATGTCCATATATGGAGTTCCCTGCACAGAGTACCTAACATCACTGTGATGTCACCTGTTATGTCACAGTGATGTGTCAGGGGAACCACAGTGTCAGGCATTCCCTTCCGACACGGGCAAATGGACCGTGACATATTCACTATTACCAGGTTTGCAAAAATAGGTTTGCAAAAATAGATGGTTTATTTACAAAAGAGGTAGGTAAAAGTGAGTACAAAAGTGTTTCTCTTTAGTTAACAATGAATATAAATAGTAGAAAAGGCTATACTCTTATATCTATACTTATAACTAGATGTTAAGAAACGATTAAAGGACAACTTTAGTTTTTTACAAGAAGGGTTCATTTAGATTGTAATATAAAATATGAGAACATAAAAGATGAGTGTTAAAAATATTTCATTTACTTCTTTCTATTGTTTTAGAGATTCTTATTTCAGTGGTTGGGAGCCCATTCCCAAGATACACATCTAAAATATGAAACCTTGTTGTAAAAAAACAAAGTTGTCCTTTAAAGAGGGAACAATAGACCAATTATTTGTTTACAAACATTGAGACTGACTGCACAGGTGACTGTATCATGTAATCAATTCCCAACAGATCCCCAAACCTGTTGCTTTGGGGAGCACTGGTTATTCAACCTCCTCTTGTGTGCTAGTGAGGTGCGACCGTGCGCCCATGGGTGCGCCCTTATCGAGACATATACCTGTATACTTCATTGCGCAACGGTATTCCGCGTCAAGTGTAGCTGATACAAACTCACATCGCGTCACCAATGCAACCGTTCTGAGCTTGGAGGTCTGCGCGCAACACCGTCGCAGGACGAAGCATAAATTAGGCTTCATGGACTGCAGCTGGGCGAGCAGTAGACGCTCTGGTGATCATGAGGAGCGCTCCCTCTGTTCTGATGACGCTGAATGGAGGTGGGGTTTGAAGGACAACTGTTTTGAATCGCTATTATTGTTTACAATCAACAGAAACTAAGGATTATATATTTCAAGAATGAGAAATCACAGTAAAAATCCTAAGCATTCTTCCTCCACACGGCATCGGAAAGTTTGATGGAATGCATTTTTAAACGCAAGTGCCATCCATTGCATCCTATGAGTGGTGGGGTTCATTTTGTGCCGACTCGCGTGCGCATACTGGTTTTTATCAGTGTGACGTGGACCATTAAGGCATCTATAGGATGTAGCAAAGTGGTGTAAGGCCGCAAGCCGGCTCAAGCTATAGACAAACAAAAACACATAACGAAAATAATGGTCTAAAATAGACCAACAGAAAATAGACTATAAATAAATGAGAAGGCTTAACTGACAACGTAACCAGAATGCAGCCTTTCCGAAGGGCTCAAAAAATAAGTTGACGAATAAAACAAAAGAAAACACAGTCGGGTCAGTGGGGAGCTGCAGTGGGCGTATGCTAACTCAATGTTGGACCGTTTCAAAGACTGATTTATTGCTGCGTGGAGGGGAGTGGCCAACTCCCTTCAGCTGCTGTCAGTGACCATCACAGGCTCTCCAGCCAACCGCGGCGTCACGGTTAGGCCCATCTCTGTGTCGTTCCCCACGTCACTCTGCTTGTTTGTGAATGGGACTGGACCCCTCATCCAACTCATTCTCCGACTGCGACTTAGGGAAGACAAGATCGCAAGAAATAATAGAAATGCATAGTACTAGATAATAATAATAATAAGGCCACCTCAGCCGTCACAAATAGTAAAAACAGGCAAAAAAGTTAAGGGGTTTAGGGCTTAGCATGGATGAAAAGAGGTCCCAGAGTATCTCACTTAAAGCTGTGGAAGCTGCTCAACTAGTGGTCAGTAGCGGTATTGCTTTTTTCGGCCGTTTTTCGCCCGGAGTCGCCGCGGACCACCGAAACGGGCCGCAAACCCAGTGGCCGCCTCTGCCTCGCCGATACGCATCCGTAGAGCCATCTCCCGTCATTTTTAGACCAGGATTGAGGGAGTAGCCGGCAAGATTCCTTCACCAATGTAAACACTGTTGCTGAGGGAAGCTACTTCCTGAAGAGACGGCAAGACTCGCTGTGATTGGCCGGTAGTGTATGATCCGCGCTGTGATTGGCCGGTAGTGTATCAGGTGGGAGATGACATAATTTTGCCGGGAAATACAGCCCCTGTCACGGCTATGTAGAAAACATTTAAAGAAAAGGCTTTTGGGGCTGAAATTAACAGTGGGTGTTCTAAAACTTTAGCGATTTCATATTTAGGACAATTTTAAGATTTGTATTTGCGACCGTCAGGGAGCAGTTTACTATGAAAACCTCCACCGTCCGTCCGTCCGTCCGTCCGTCCGTCCGTCCGTCCGTCCGTCCGTCGGTCACACGTCACACGTCACACATTTGCCCTGCTCATATCTCCGCATCAGTATGACATCACACCACATGTGTACACAAACCTTTGTGTACGTTGCTGTGGCAACAGTCTGTTGTTGCTGGTCTGTTAGTGTACGTTAGCAACCACCTTAGCAACCATGGTTTTACCCTAGCAACCAACTGTTTACCATAGCAACCAGATACGCAGAGCAGGGATCTCCATATATGGGCATAAACAGGTGACATCACACTGATGTCAGATACTCAGAGCAGGGATTTCTCCATAATATATGGGCATAAAAGGGATTCTGTTAGGGATCTCCATATATGGGCATAAAAGGGATTCTGTTAGGGATCTCCATATATGGGCATACAAGGGATTCTGTTAGGGATCTCCATATATGGGCATAAAAGGGATTCTGTTAGGGATCTCCATATATGGGCATAAAAGGGATTCTGTTAGGGATCTCCATATATGGGCATAAAAGGGATTATGTTAGGGATCTCCATATATGGGCATAAAAGGGATTCTGTTAGGGATCTCCATATATGGGCATAAAAGGGATTCTGTTAGCTGTTAGTGATCTCCATATATGGGCATAAAAGGGATGCTGTTAGGGATCTCCATATATGGGCATAAAAGGGATTCTGTTAGGGATCTCCATATATGGGCATGAAAGGGATTCTTTTAGGGATCTCCATATATGGGCATAAAAGGGATTGTATCCCAGATGATGCCCTGTTAGGAGATCCACACTAACAGAATCCATATATGGTCCTACCGACAGCTGCTATAAGCCAACCCTGGCGATAAGGTCTGAGTCGAAGAAATGCTTCTTTCCTGGCAAGAATTGCCCCTTTATACTCTAGGGCTCGTTTGTGTATTGTATGACATCACGCCACATCATCGGCTGAGGACTGTGTGATGTCATCATATCTCCATATATGGAGACATAAGTTGCTCATGCCCAAATATGGGCTGGTGAGGTCAGACTTAGTGTGATGCGTAGGTTATCTCCATATATGGAGATTCAACTTCAATGAGTAACCATGGCAAACTGTCAACTGCCCGTATGTCTTGATAATTGGTAAAACAAACTTTTGGCCTATTTGTGGAGATAAGCGACCAACGGTCGCTTATCTCCCGATTAGAGGTACAAAGAGGTACATTTCCCGATTAGGGAAATGTACCTCTTACTGGTATTAAAAAAGTTACATAAGCTTTAAACCACCTTAGCCAAAATATTTTCGTGCACAAAATGTGTGATTTGTTAGGTTAGGGTTAACTGGACCATGTGAATGACAGCAACATATCTGTGTCTTTATTACAGGAGGTGGGAAAGAAAGCTGAGGCTTTATTAAACAAGGTGGAAAAGAAGCTGCCAAGAAGGTTGTGTGGGTTTTGTGACACTGACTTCGAATGCAACAACATTGGGAAGCTTCCCCACCGTTGTGTATTCCATATATGTGTGCCAATCGGCAAACTGATTCTTACTGAATAAATTGAAATTGAATGCCAAGGCCTGAGTTTTCCAAGTTAGCAGCCATTTTGAAAAAAAAAAATGCCTAAAATGTATTAGGCATGATCGCAATCGCGAAATTTCATGTTTAGCCCCATAACAAACACCTTTCAAAATGTCAAAATGTTTGTTTTGTTTGACTTTGAAGGCTTCTATCTCATGAATGCCTGAACGGATTTCCAAGCGGATTTTTTTGTTTGAAAGCTGTTAAAAAGTAGGTACTACATATGGTGCATGATATAGGCATGGGCGTGCACGATTCGTGCACTAAAAATTGATCCGTGCATTAGAAATTTAGGAACGTGGCAGTGAGGAACTTGGGGTCCATTTTGAAAAGGCAGGGAATGAGTTTTTAATATCCTCCAAATTAATTGGCATGCCTCATTAAAAAAAAAAAGTGTTTGTTCAGTAACAGGGGTCTCTGTCTCTCCAGCTCTTATAAGTAAACAGAAAATAAAATGTTATGTTCAATAATATTTGTGGCCCAGTCCTTTCTTCCTTTCTTTCTTTCTATACTGTCAGTCTACCCACTCACCCTATAGGATATTTTAATATCGAGGAATATGTGAGTTTTTGACATTCATAACTGTAAAGTTGGCCGATGGCCTAGGCTCCAAAAAATTGCTCAATATGTTCTTTTTAGGATTTTTATTTCTCCAACCTCCACCATTCCGATGCAGTTTTTTTACAGTGCAACCCAAAGTTCAAATGCAAAAATAAAGTTGTCCAAAAATCACCTATAGGGGTGTTACGATATAGTAACTGTAACTGCATCGAAATATTGTTTTTAATAAAAAAAATCGAAGTATATCGAAATGAAAATAGCTAAAATCGATTCGATACAATACGATTCGATTTTGAATCGTATTGAATCGGCAGTTTGATTTTGTACTGTATCGAATCGGCAGTGAAAATAATCGATTGTATCGATACTACCTACTTGTGCATTTAGCATTTTTAAGAAGAAATCTTTTAAAAGAGGGGTTTAATTACTTTACCTTTCCATATAGCTACACTGGTCTATCGTTAAATGTGTGTAATCTCTGGGTTCATGTTAAGGTGCAAGTTTGTCCATATGTTCTATTACAATGTCCATGTTTTGCCAGATAATCACTGTGTTTACTTATTTATATCCATATTAATAAATGTTTCCCTTAAAAACCTGCACTATCCACACTTTTCACACTTTTATTTGTCAGTTACTATATCGATTTTAAATCATTGAATCGAATCATATTGCCATGAATGAACTAATATCGTCCATGTATCATATCGTCAACCATGTATCGTGATATGTATCGAATCGCTATTAAAATGTATCGTTACACATCTACTAGGCTATGCCCATGAAAAGGGCCCTTGCAGCTCTCTCACTGATCTCGCTCTGCTGAGCATAACTGAGTTTCCCTTTAAAGGGAAACTCAGTTCTGGTTTACCACTAAAACCAGAACCCAATTACCTTGAAATAGCTGATCTACCCGCTTACCGTCTCTCTCTGAATACAGTACCACTTAAATAAATGTTACAGTGTTCTACACTTCACATTATTTAGGTTAGAATTCATTTACAGAGACAGAGGTGTGTAACACCCCTCCTCCTGCACATTACTGGCACCTTCCTTCTAGCCCTGCTCTGTTTGACTGTTCCACATTCATAGACAAGTGCCAGCACTGCAGAGGAGCTACAGGTGACAAACAATATGAGACCAAACACAATAAACTTTCTTTTTTACCACTTAAGAGTGTGTGTATTATTTCAATAACTTTCCGTGGTTCATAAAGTAGCCACTGATCCAAGCAGAATGGATGTATCATTGAAATAAACATGCTCGTGAAGAGTGTAAAAAGTAGGCCTACTCACATTTTATATATAAGTAAGTATCGATACTGCAATGTAGAAATACTCTGTCACAAGTAAAAGTCTGGAATTCAAAATGTACTTGAGTAAAATGACAATCGTATTGGTATCAAAATGTACAAAAAGTAATGCAGAAAATCCCATTTCAAGTTTTAAAAAGGGTTCAAATATCTTTAAAATAGCAGATCTACAAGCTCACAATGCGTCGCTTCACCATGCTGTAAAATAAGTAAAGTAAAAATATCAATACTGCAATGTACCGGTAGAAATACTATGTTACCTCTACGGGTAAAAGTACAAAAGTATTGGTATCAAAATACCAAAAGTTGAAAGTACTCATTATGTAGAAGATACAATTTCCCAAGGTTTTAAATGTATCCACAAGTTTCCAACATCCCATCGTGCATTGCGCATTAGCTGGACGGAGCTTCCGGCATCGCAGCCGAGTGTGATCTACAAGCTCACAACGGCTGCATCTGCGACGTGAGCTTGTATGTCTGCTGTTAAACCGGAAGTGTGGTCCAAACAGGTCCAAATAATCTCCAGTAAACTCCCGCGGAAACAGGTGGATAAAATGTATAAAAGATATTTTGAAAATAGCATATCTACAAGCTCACAAGTTGTTGTGATGCAACGCATACTAGGCGCATTGTAAAGCAGCTATTTTCAAATAGCCAAAGTTGTTTTGTAATAATAATAAAAATCTATAAAGTAACTAGTAACTAACATTTTCAAATAATTGTAGAGGAGTAAAAGTACAATATTTGCCTCTGAGATGTAGTGGGATAGAAGTAAAATAGAAGTAAATTGGAAATACTCCAGAAACTCAAAATTGTACTCAAGTAAAGTACTTGAGTAAATGTCTAATGAGGCATAAAAGGAGTGAAAGGACAGGAATCTGCTCCTTGCTACAATAACATTATCCACATCAAACCTAGCGTCACTATTCTAACTTACAGTATTTACTAACGTTTAATAGTACTGGCCTCATAGTATATTGCTTTTCATCATTACCTGTTCTGTAGTGCATGTGACTCATCTTGATGTGGCTTGACGTTAGCAGCAAGCCTTGTAATGAAAATACAACAAAGAGGAGCTAACTTCTTACCTGGCAAACGTGGAGTGTGACAGTTGGCCATTCAAATGAATCCATTTGTATCACACTTATCTCAAAAGCCAGGGAGCCACTGGGCCAAAATGAGAGAGGACCTGTGATGTCATGACATACTCCAAATGTTTGTTTGTCCTATTAATTTGGTCAATAAGGTACACAGAATGAGAGGCCTGCTCTGCCGGAAATCCTGCGAAAAAAAGTTTCCCATTGACTTCACTATACTGGAAAAAAACACACCAAAAAAAGTAGCATGTGAGGGGTCAAACTAAGGGTTCTTCATGATTCTGAATCCATTGCAAGCATTTGTTTTGCATGAAAAACATTCCTTGGGCTAGATTTCAGCCTCTCAAACCTGTGAAAAGTGATGAGTCATCACTTTTCACCGTTATTTTGGTCCGTTTTCTAGCTCAAGGAATGTTTTTCATGCAAAACAAATGCTTGCAATGGATTCAGAATCATCAAGAATCCCTAGTTTGACCCCTCACATGCTACTTAAAGCATATTTTTTTTGGTGTGTTTCTTTCCTTTATATTGAAGTCGATGGAGTGAATATACAAATGGCCATAACTTTTTTTCGCAGGATTTCCGGCAGAGCAGGCCTCTCATTCTGTGGACCTTAATGACCAAATTAATAGAAAAAACAAAAATTAAAAGTATGTCATGACATCACAGGTAACATCCTATTCGTTGAGCTTTTGGGCCTGTGGCTCCCCGGCTACAATACACTGAGGTAGGTTGTCTTGTTCTCAATTATAGGTCTTGTAATGTAGATCCATATACAGTATGTAGCCAGCTCACTGTTGGCTGGCCTGGCACATCAGAACACTACCGAATGTGTGCATGAAGGCCTGTCCATACTTTCTCCTCCACCGAACTTTTCGGCGGAAAGGTCCGGTTCGACTACAGAATGACGTCACTTGCGACTTCTGAATTAGAGAAATTTGCGGAAAGTCGTAAGCCACCAAACAAAAGTTCAGTTTCGGAGATACTATGGATAGGCATCAACTGTACAATCAGACAATGTGAAGAACTCTAAAGAAAGGCTAAGTGGTTCTTGTCCAGTTTCCATGAAATACAGGGGAGGGAAGTGAACACTGGACTTGTCCATGTGTAGACACTAGACAGTAAAAGTGTTCAGACTGTTTGTTTTAGATAAAGCTCTCCAACAGCAGTAGTCTGGCCAAAGTCAACAATGTACTGTAAGAACATTTGCAATATCAACACTGAGCTTGTCTGATGAAATGCAATATAAGTGAGAACACATTGAGCCAGGTTTCCAGAGGCATCGAACACAGTCCTCTGATGAGGAGCGCATCCGTGACAATTTGAGACGATTCCAACACAAGTGTGACATGGGGGAGTCGTATTATAGCTGAGCTGGAAGGACATTTTAACTTGCAGATTGAGATACTATTCACTTTTTTAGACTGGAAGGACAAATACAGCAAGACAGCATGGATACATTGAACACCTGCTCCTGATGAGACAATAGTAAGTCATTTTGAATCAGGACTAGGGTTTTAATCCAGATCTTTGCATGCACTAATTAATTTGTTGTGGGTGTGGGTTAGGATGGGAGTTTTCACAAAGGATTCATAATGGGCTGCAAAATATAGAGATTTATGGAAACAATGATGCAAGCTTGTACATCTGCATTGTCCTCAATAATGCTCATTATTATAACATCATTGCCTGCTTGCTCTGTGTGTCATTGGTGGGCCATGGTCTGTCATAAACCTAGCTACCAATAAGAAAGCTGCAAGAACGTTCCATTTGTGTTCACTCTTTCATGTTTTCTGTTAGTGAATCCCCCGGGCTCTCATGTTGTTGTATTGATGTATTGATAACTTTGTACTGTACGGTATTGTTTTGTTTGTATGTCATGATTCTTATAAATAAAGATTAGTGGAAAAAGAGTGGCAAAATGTACAGTTTAATGTCTCCTTTAATCTCTCTGTCTCCCACACATTCACTCGCTCGCTCGTGCATGCAAGCAACACGCACGCACGCACGCACGCACGCACGCACGCACGCACACACACACACACACACACACACACACACACACAGACACACACAAATCGTCTCTTCTGGGTGTCCCGAGGCACAAAACATTTTCAGACAGGGGTCTGCCACCAATTATCATTTTGGGGGTCCATGGCACGAATAATTTTGAGAACCACTGGTTTAGAAGGCATTTGTAGAAAGTGAAACATATCAGCTCTTAATTGGTTAACTTAGATGAGCTTAAGGGATACGTATAAGATGTTCTAAATACAAAATGAGAAGTTCTTTGCAATTAAATGCCAGGGACTTTTATTTTATTATCCCAGCCTGCCTCGAGCTGAGAACAAAACAATCTACCTCAGTTGAGTTCATTGTGACAATCTATACTTCATTTGAAATGGAAATGACGGCCAACTGTTACTCTATGTTTGACTTGACAGATAAGCAATGAGCTCCTCTTTGATACATGCTTTCTGCACGAGACAGACTCTGTTGGTGCTCAGGTTAAGTCAAATAGAGTTTTATTAGTCAAGTGCACAATAGCAGAACAAGCAATAAAACACGTTTTCTATGAGACCACCATTATAATTCAATAAACAAGTAGAGCAAGATCTAAAGTAGAAATATAAATAATATATACAAAATAAAAGTGCAAAATAACATTACAGAGCAAATAAGTACAATGATAATAACATGTTCTGACTATAGTTAACGTTTAATGTTGACACTTACGGTTACAGTTTAATGTTGACATAATGACCAGCGTCACATAGAAGGACCAGATGCATAAAGCATGATGTCACTTGTCTTGAGCATCAACTTGGAGCTGCATTGTGTAGCTGGAGAACGGGATCCTTAATAGTACTGAATAGAAAGTGCATCGTATTTCACATTGATAAACTTTTCGGTATTCCTAGAGTAGACCATTACTCTCTGGCAGTCTCACATTTTATTGATTTTGTCACTCCTTTCATAGGAGTGTTTTATACTTGTTCCTGAACTTTTGTTTTCACGCATGAAAATATGGCCACTAGGCCTACTGAGAAAACCATGACGATGATGATGATGATGATGATTTCAAAGGCACAGCTCAATACACACTGCGTGTGATCTTTTTACTTTATATCCTATATTAAAATTGGACCAACGATAAAATAACATCCAGATTTGTGAGGTTTTCTCCATCCGCACAAACACTGTTCAGGTCACACCAGGAACCACGCTGATCTCTTGCTCCATCCTCCCCTCGTGAACAAGACCCCGGGATACTTAAAACCCCTTCACCTGCATTGGCAAAGTCTCATTGCCTACTTGGAGTGCACAATCCATTGGTTTCCTGCAGACCAGTGTTACAGCCGTGTTTAACACTTCAAATGGCCATGCTGTAACTCAGTGACCATTACTACAGTTTAGAGTTTACAGTTTAGGCAGTTCGCAGACGCTTTTAATCCAAAGCGACTTACAATAAGCAGATAATACATCACAATAATAAACAAGATAACATGTCAGAACATCATCATCAACAACATAGCAATTGCGAATATCAAAAAAACAATATAACCAGTAAAGAAAAGCATTCTAAAAGACCTAAAACAAATGCTAACTAGCTTCATGTATGGTCATTGAATGTTTCAGTAGTGCTATTACTCTGGTCAGTGCAATATAGGACTAGATTTGAAGCCTGCATAGTGGCTTAAACATATAGGATTATACGTTCACCTACTATGACATGCCCTGGATTTGTTCTCATGAGGTTATAGAGATACAGGACTGCGAGAACCCAGAACAAATACCAATGGGGTTCCTGCTGAATTTCAATGAAAAACAGGAAAGGGAGGTGAACAATGGACTTGTATAAGTTTAGACAGTAAAAGTGTTCAGATAGAGATAGACTTTTGTTTGAGATAAAACTCTCAGGTGTATGCAACTCTCTTCACGTGTATGCAAATTTGCGATAGCACGGACCTTGTCTGATGAAACAACGTATAAGAGAGAGCAAAGCGAGCAGCGTTTCCAGAAGCTCTGAACATTGTCTTCAGTCTCTGAGGAGGTCATCCCTGATAGATTTCAAAACTAGTGTGACTTGGAGAACTCGTCCTGCTAATTCAACACCATGGAGAAGACCAGGACCATCACCATTCTGCTTATATGCCTGGCTCTGCTCACTGATGTCTGCAAGGTAAGAGCTGCTTTATCTTCTATATTGTCATGTCTTACCGGTATGTAAAGTACGAGTAAGTACAGCAAGAGTAAAACTTAGTTTGGCTTCTTTACACATTGCAGCTGTGAGGTAGAGCACTATGTTTGGTACACAGGATATTGAACATGTTACATCGGCAAGAATGTAGGACAATTGAGTTCTATGTAAGACTTTAGTTTTTCTGTTGAACACATGAGCATTTGGGAATTTGAGTAAGGAGTTGATGAGGTGTGTCCGCCCATAAAAATGGCTTGATTCTGAGACTCCAGGACAGAGGGCTATCAAGTGTAGTTGTCGCTGCTGCTAATCAGAACTGAAGCGGCAGGCCACTGGTGAGGAGTGAGTGAGAGCAGGTGAGATTAGGGATTGGGATTGAGTGAGAGCAGGTGATATTAGGGATTAGGAGTGAGTGAGCGCAGGTGAGAGGGGTGGATCCAATCCATGGGAATAGGGGGAGGGTTGCTGCAGTAATGATTCCAATTTAAGAAAGAAGAAAATAAAAGCAAAAACATATTACTACCGTAATAACAGAATAAAAGATCTTAAATCAATGTAAGTACAATGTAAATGCACAGCATACGGAATATACACAACAACTGCAGGGTATATACACAACTGTATATATAAACAGGATCATCTATGTTGTCCTCCTGAAACTGGACGTTTTAATTTGATGTTTCACTATTCACTTTTCTAGACTGAACAAGAGCCTGAACAAGACCACAGGAATGAGAAGAGAACATTGAGTGCTGTTGCTAAGGCAGTTCTCAAGGTATGGACAGGGGAACTTTCCTTGCTTCTCGTGACTGATATTGGCCTTCTGATACGTGAGGGGTTGTGTTTTTACAATTAGTTATTTCATTATTATCATTATTATTATTGGAAAATAATAATAAATTAAAAAAGTAATTGAAAAAACACAGCCCCCTCACGTATTAGAAGGACAATATCAGTCACCAGAACCAATAACTGGAGTTTTTGATGAATGTATCAAGGTTAAAGTGAAGTTTGACGTTACACTGGGGCGGCATAGCTCAGGGGTAGAGAAACTGGTATTAGAGCACGAAGGGTATAAATCCCGAAGGGTTCCCAGTTCGAATCCGGGCTCCCCCTGAGTTAATGTCGAAGGGTCCTTGGGCAAGACTCTGAACCCCACATTGCTCCCGGTGAGCAGGTTGGTGCCTTGCATGGCTTCCTCCGCCACCGGTGTATGAATGTGTGTGTGAATGGGTGAATGTAATGCACAATCTATGTAAAGCGCTTTGGATTAAAAGCGCTATATAAATGCACCATTTACCATTTTTTACACTGGGTTTGTCTGCGTGTCTAATAAAAATCAACATCTAAATACAGATTCAAGCAACTTAAAAACTCTCTGGGGTGCTCACTAAAGTAGACGCAAAACATGTTTGAAATTGAAATATCCTTTGAAAGTCCAAATGTAATATAAACTGACGAGAATAAGTCAGCAGTAGCCTATAGTAGTGTATGGGAGGGGCTTACAGTACATGTACAGTATGTAGCAACATATTTGTTTTTGTAGCTAAATTCTATGGTTAGGCCTAAATGGGTTAACAAAAAGAACATATCTACAACCTTCATATTGTTATTCATTGTTAGCTTGTAGATCTGTGCTATATTGATAAATGACACAGCCATGCGTTATGAGAGTACAGTGTATCACTTAAGAATTAACACAATATAAGTTACATTTGATGGCACATACACAAACAATAAAGCAAGCACATTGATAAGAAAGTGCTGTCTAGACCTCAAAACAAACTTATATTAACGTAATGCAGACAGCATGAGTATTAATCCAAACTAGAATTGACAGAGTCAATTTTGACAAGTGTGCCTGCAGCTCGCTAAATGTGCGAGTTTGGGCGGTGAGGCAATCCACCAAGTTGTCTGTGTTAAGTTTTGAGAGGGTCGTTCCACCTGAAAAACGCATTCTGGCACGAAACGGTTACGTTTTGCGCGTTTGTGACGCCCCCTACGGGTCGAAGTGGAAATGCTTTTGGGGATCTGTTGAGTATGCCACCCGCGACCTGTGTTTGAAATTCAGTGTTGACTCGACCTTTTGTTTGTGATTTATGGACATTTTTTGCCAAACGGGCCCCTCCCGCTAAATTTGGCAGCCCGTTACGAACGAACGGTATGAACTATCGAAATATCCCTTGACTGTGTTTATTGCGTGGCTTCCTAGATCAAGTGTACCCATTTTTGTGACATTTGACGAAAATATGTAGGAAAAGGAGCAAAAAGTGTGTTTTGGAGAAAATTCAAGATGGTGGAAAATCTATCTTGGCGCAAATGGGCAGGGCCTATATGGGGAGATGCGTCTTGACCCAAGGAATCCAGGGAAAAAATAATTTTAATTTTCCGACCTACGGTTCAACAGGTACGAGGCAAGTGAACTGTTATAGCGCCACCATGAGGCCGAGTGGAAATGCTTTTGGAGATTCGTTGAGTATGCCACCCGCAACCTGTGTTTAAAATTCAGTGTTGACTCGACAATTTGTTTGTGATTTATCGCTATTGTTTGGGAAACGGGCCCCTCCCGCTAACTTTGGAAGCGTGTTACGAACGAACGGTTTGGACTATCGAAATATCCCTAGAGTATGTTCATTGCATGGGTTCATGGATCATGTGTACCGCTTTTTGTGACATTTGAAGAAAATATGTGGGAAAAGGAGCAAAAAGTGTGTTTTGGAGAAAATTCAAGATGGCGGAAAATCTCGTGGCTTATATAGGGAGATGCGTCTCAACCCAAGGAATCTAAGGAAAAAAGAATTTAAATTTTCCGATCTACGGTTCAAGAGTTACGGGGCAAAACGTAAAGTTGGCCGTTATCGCGCCACCATGAGGCAGAGTGATGTAATTATTTTTCTACTCAGTCTTACAATCATTATGAATCTCCTTTTCGACGTTTGAAACTGTAGCTGCTATGCTTTGCGAGAGAAAAATACTTGAATGTGATTTCTTGCATTGTCCCATTATAAGTCAATGGGGACAATTAAGCATCGTTTTTTGCCGATTACGTCGCCATTGTAAGGCGGATCGGAACGAAAGGTAATAGCACACAATTCCCGACCGAGCCGCACGTTTTGATGTATATATTGCGGGGGTGGCGTAAATGGTGCGGGACTAGTAGCGTGCCAAACTTTGGGGAATCGTACGGACAGACTGAAAGAAAGATAGACTTAAGTATGAGCGAGAACAATGGGGCGGCATAGCTCAGGGGTAGAGAAACTGGTATTAGAGCACGAAGGGTATAAATCCCGAAGGGTTCCCAGTTCGAATCCGGGCTCCCCCTGAGTTAATGTCGAAGGGTCCTTGGGCAAGACTCTGAACCCCTAATTGCCTCCGGTGAGTAGGTTGGTGCCTTGCATGGCTTCCTCCGCCACCGGTGTATGAATGTGTGTGTGAATGGGTGAATGTAATGCACAATCTATGTAAAGCGCTTTGGATTAAAAGCGCTATATAAATGCACCATTTACCATTTACCATTTAACAATAAGTGTGCTGCTACTGCATAGCAGGCACACTTAACTAGTCGTTAATAAGGATAATTACCACCTGGTATACTGAGGCAACCAATTCCCTGACACAAATATTTTTTGTGACGAATGCATCCAGAAATTATTGCTTCCTTTACAATTTATATCTTTATATCCAACTAAACAACTGTCATGTGAGAACACCAGCACTACCTACTTGATTATTAACACAAATTAAGTGTAACACACTGGATCAAAATAGGGGCAATGCAATTATTGGGGGTAATATACCTTGTGTCTCTCCAGCTCTTTATTAAGGATTATACATTTCATATATTTCATCCAATCGGGAGAGAGAACCCCACAAAGAGAATGTATCAGCTTGTGTTCCAGTTCCAATTTTGTATATATCACTTAAACCACCTTTAGACCAAATCTATTCATGCACAAATGTGTTTGGGGTAGAGCTTAATTTTAAGGGTTGACTGAAACATGTGAATGATATATCATGTCTTTTTACCGAAGGCAGGGGTGAAGAAAGTGGCGAAGGAAGGTGTGAAGGAAATGGCGAAGGAAGGTGTGAAGAAAGTGGGGGACCGTTTGAGCTCGGACTCGGTCCCGGACTCGGACTCGGACTCTGACGCCAAATAAGAAGCCGACTTCCAAAGATTTTCTATGCACCAAAATAAGTGAGAACAAGCCTACAAATTAACCTACAAATTGGTGTTCCTTGTTCAAATGATAAAGATCTACACTGTAGATCCTTATCTATCGGATTATACTGTAGATTCTGCAAGACACCAGTCATGTTGCCATACCTTAGACTTTTCTGAACTGACGCCACTGAGTGAAAATAAACAGAAAATAAAATGTCATAATCAATAATATTTGTGGCCATGATCTTTATTTCTTTCTTTCTTTGTGATGTCTACCGTCGGTCCACCCACCCACCTCAAATGTTAATATTGGGAGATCAGTGAGTTTTGACATTCATAATGATCTGTAAATAATTGTCAATATACTTCCCTGTACTTCCCGAGTGTAGCAACATATTGTTACAATAAGAATATGTTATGATGAACTGTGGTGCACTGTAATTGCATCACAATACATTGATGCCTACAGTGACTGAGGGAATTGTATTCTATTGTGTAGTTTTTGTCTTATTTTGATAGAGAGTATGAGAGATACAAAAAAATGAGGGCAGAGAACTAGAACTACACTCTGTCGAGGTGCCAACTTGCCCCTTGTGCACAGAGCGCACAAGTAGGCAATGCCATAAAAAAAGAGAGCAGACATGCACATCCCCAACCCAACTTGGGCAGCTAGGTGCTGAGCGACGACTAGTATACTGAAAATAAATACTGAAAAATAAATAAATAAATGCTTGCACACTGAGGGCTCCAATGTAGAAAGTGCTTTTAATGCACCGACAAAAGACTGTGACGTTCCGAGCACAAAGCTCTTCCTCAGACTAACTTGTGAAACAGGAGGAGCACCAATCTTAGACATAAACCAACAGGCAATCAAGTGGGATACATCACAGCTGTGAACTATTACTCACGTGACCAAAACAACCAACAGAACAGAATAAGACAGAATAAAGCCATAATAAGAAATAATGTGTCTGTAATTAGAAATAATATGTTTTCATTAGACAGAAACAAACACAGTTATGCAATAGATATCCCTACATTATGTTCTATTTAGAAATCGAATAAGGGCTCGAACACACTGCCCAACTTTTTGAGCCGATTGTGCTGTCGCTGACCATTTTTGGCACTCGCCGCCAAAAACAGCGATCTGCTGCAAGATCGGGCTGCTCGTCGAGGTTTTGCTCGTTGTGTGTGAAAAGCACTGAGAGAAGATCTGGCCGCGATTATAGCGCTCGGCGATTTCTTCCTGAGCGTTTCGAAATATCTAGCAATTGATATTTGGCTCTGTCGCAAACTGGACATACAGTATGAAAGAGGTTGCACACCCCTGAGAAGATCCGTGTTAAAATAAATGATTAGAACATAATATAGGGGTAATACTGGTATAACTGTGTTTGTTTCTGTCTAATGAAAACATATTATTTCTAATTACAAACACATTATTTCTTATTATGGCTTTATTCTGTCTTATTTCTGTACTGTAAATGAGGGTGGGACCAACACGTTAACCACAATGGTCAAAGACATCAAAAAGTTACATGATATATATAATATATATATATATATATATATATATATATATATATATATATATATATATATATATATATATATATACATATATAATAACACCACCAAAGAATGACCACTACTGGTTTAAAAACAGATTGCATAGTAATAAGCAATGGCTTTGATTTCAGTGGGTGGGGCATGCGTGCAAGTGGCTAAATACTGTATGTACTTTTAGATAAGCTGGCGATTTCTTTATTACTATTTACAGTAACACTACTAGCCCCTATAAGTCACATCTGCCCATGAAAGATTGTGGCATGGTAGCTTTGATGAGCTCTGTCAAGTTGAAGTTGAAGTGAATGACCCTTGTTTTAGACTCTGATGTAGAAGATGCACCAGACTCAAGAAGTAAAAGATACAGTTCCTGGTGCCATAAGGTGATTCAGATCTTAAATTGTTGAAGTTGCAGCACAGGGGCAGAAGCTGTTAAATTCTGTTTAACATTTTAGCACAGACAAATTAGCACGTACCAATCGGGGTCGCCAACCCCCGATACCATATCCTGGACAATTCAAAAAATAGTATCGTCTTTGGTCTATAATAAAAAATTCAAACCTCGGTTCGAAGTGGAGCGGTGAATCTGAGTAGCTATACCCTGTGTGTGTGTGTGTGTGTGTGTGTGTGTGTGTGTGTGTGTGTGTGTGCGTGTGCGTGTGTGTGTGTGTTGCGTGCGCGTGTGAGTGAGTGGTGAGTGTGCCTGGCCTGCACAAAACAGCGCCCCTCCTTTAACTAGTGTGTTGTGTGTGGCCACTCAAGGTATTGCCAGGCTACAGACGGACGGACGGACACGGCCAGCCAGCCAGCCACCCACATACCCACGGACATACCTGTTTATTGGGAGCGCTTTCACCGCTCCAAAAATGTACAGCATACAAAACCTTATATAATCCGACCAGGCCTCTAGTCTAACAGCATACAAAAACAATATTGCCATGCGTGCCTATCAACACTGATTTGCACAGGTGCCCTTTCAGAAATTAGTTTGCACCGCTCACTTCACACGGGTGTGATCTTTTTAATATCAGGTCAATCTCACATGTTAAAGGTCAGGTCAAGGTTAAATTTGACCTCTGGGAGAACAACAAATGGAAAAAACTTGATGAATATTCATGGTTCACGCAATGAAGTGTGAATGGAAACTGTCATTATCATGTCACAAGAATTGGTATTCATAATAATAATAGCATTATATAATATAAGATGGCAATATGCATCTTTTGCAACTACAACTGTATTATCCCACTCATAATCAGGATCAGAAAGTCCACCCACCATATCCTCCTGGCCCTCACCCTCCTGATTTGCACAAACAAAATTATCTTAACAACATCTTGGTCTACCTCATCCTTACACGTAACCTCCTTACTGACATCACTCCTCATCTGTAGCTTAAACATATCATCAGTAACCATCTTCACCAGAGCAATAACTGTACATGAGTGATGCCCTTCTTACGCTGTCCCCTAAATTGATATTGGACCATGTCATGTAGCTCTGGCGGTGCCGGATCACCATATAGCAATTGACAGGAACAGGGATACTCTCCTGGATCTCCCATCCAAATTATCAAACGACTTGTCAGGTGGAGCTTGGTGGTCTGCCACTTCCCACAACATCACTTGTAAATGTGCCCACACGCAGTGCAACAGGTTGGTCGGTGTTGGAGGAAGGGTCATTAACTTGTGGCACCCACCACCACCCAGCACATGAGGGTAGCCTGGGAAGTTCCCTACCAGCAAAGTGTTGTGCTCTGATCTTGCCTTTGCCATAGGCCTATGTATAAGACTGTCCCATCCCAATGCTCCATTTGTACCTTACACTGTAGGTCCACATGATACACCCCAATACACCAACCAAGGACCTGATTCGCTCAAACAAAATACTGGTCTACCTCATCCTTACAAGTAACCTCCTTACTGACATGACTCCTCATCTGTAGCTTAAAAATATCATCAGTAACCATCTTCACCAGAGCAGTTACAGTACATGAGTGATGCCCTTCTTACTCTGTGCCCTAAATTGATATTGGACCATGTCATGTAGCTCTGGCGGTGCCGGATCACCTTTAGCAATTGACAGGATCTCCCATCCAAAGTTTTAGCTGTGTTACTTGTCAAAGGGACCAGGCAACTACTGGCGATAACAGGCAATGAAACATGAAAAAGACAGTGAGAACCACTGTCTATGGTGATCAATTTGCCATATTAGAGATATCACCAGGCATCCCTTTCCCTGATTGGCCGAGCCAACCCAACAGATTGGCTTATGGGCCGAGCTTCACACAACAGTTGTGCCGCTGCACCCATATAGGTGGTAGCGCAGCATTGGTACTGCATTCCTTTACAAAGCAAGACTTCCTAAGTAGTGTTTCACATGTAAGATGTTCCACTGGGTGCTCCATTTAAAAGGACCATGGAAGTTCCGTCATGCTGCTGTGGCAGTGGGGCACAAGGTGTACTCCTTCGGAGGGTACTTTGAACTGCGTCACATCGAAGTGCACGTCTTCAACACAGTGTCTTTGAGCTGGGTGAAGCTTCCCCCGCTCACCACCGGAGGAGGAGAATGTCCCGTCGAGGTCCCCTCCATGCGTAGAGACCACACTGCCGTGCTCATTGACGACGTCATTTATATCTGGGGGGGAGGCTATTCTTACAGAGGGGAGTACTGCAACGTGCTTTACGCATTCGACGTCAACACCCACGGGTGGTACACGCCGAAGATTTCCGGGACCGTTCCGGTGGCCAGGTGCAACCACTCGGCCTGCGTCTCGAGGAAGGTCATGTATGTCTACGGAGGATACACGCACAAGACCGGATACACAAACGACGTCTACAAGTTGGACACTGCCACAATGGTCTGGTCTTTGATCAACAGCAGAGGTACGACGGCACCTACCTCATCATGTCACTCTGCCACCATCATCGGGACAAAGATGTTTGTATTTGGGGGCCAATGCCACCTCAACAACAACATAAGAGTGTTTGACCTAGAGACCAACTGCTGGCTGAGCACGCCTTCTGCACAGCTTCTTCCGGAAGGACGCCGGGGCCATTCAGCCTTTGCCTACAATGGAGAGCTGTACATATTTGGTGGCGACAACTTGAACCGGTCTTTCAACGACGTGTGGCGGTTCAACCCAGAGACCTTCTCCTGGAAGAAGATTGAGCCCAAGGGGAAAGGACCGTGTTTTATTAGGACGAGGATGTGCTGTTGCATGGTGGGAGATCATATCATTCTCTTTGGAGGACACGGATACACAATAGATGATGACCTGTACATCTTAGACTTGAGTCCTAGTCTCAAGACATTATGCAAGCTGGCAGTTATTCAGTACAGCATGGAGCAATCTGGACTTCCACACGACATCAGGTGGGAACTGGCAGCCATGACTACAAACAGCAACAGTAGCATAGCCCAAAAAACAAATGTTTTAGTACATACAGAACGTACATTTTAGTACATACAGAACGGCAGAGAACAAGTTCCAGGTAATAGAACAGAAGACAGGGAAAGACAAGGACATCCCTGCCACATAACCTCCCTACATTCAGATGTGAAAGAAAGAAAAGCACAGCACAGGAATATCCTCTGTGATATCGGCCAGTTGATTAGTTTGTTTGCAGACCTTTATTAATCCTGCAGGGAGAATCCAGCTTCAGCTTCATCCAGCTGATGGATGAAGCTGAAGCTGAGATGGTCATGATGATCTTTCAAGAGGGAGCTTTTAGGGGTTAATGTGTCTTTCTCAGGGACACTTTGACATGTTGACATGGAATGCAAACCGGTGACCTACTTACCATACAGCTTATGATGCTGCATAGTTTTGGGGTGGCACTAAGCTTACGCCACCCCACTATGCCAGGATAGAGAACTACTGCCAACTGCACCAGGGCAGACATACATGTCTGAATAGGAGACCTAAAACCACTTCAATTCCAATTGGTCTTAACTAAATTTGTTCCCCGGCTGGCCTGCAACCCAGGGTTACGTATCTTGTGAGTGGCAGCCTCCATGTGTTTGTATCCGCGCTTAATTTTTACCAGCTTAAAAAGCTGCTCTACAGATCATCAGCCACCTAGCCATGTATGCCCGAATTCTCCTTATTTTTTACAATATGGCTAATATGGCTAATGTATATATTTTTAGATTTCGTGTTACTTTCTTGGTGATGTCACCACCTCGGCAAGGCTAGTCCACAAGGCACAAGCTGAAAAGGACTGTATCATTTCTTGTTCTGTATTAAACTGTAAACTATATATTCTTGTATTTATTTTTTGTATAGTTGTTAAATGCCCTGTTGTTTGTCCAGTTGTTTGAGTGTTGAATGTTCAATGGACCACAATGGAAGCAAGGCTTTAGCTTTTTTGTGTTTTTATCCCCTTTGATGGTTTTAGAAGTGTGGTACTGTCTAAAATGTCAATAAAATTATTCAATTTAATTTAAGATCTCTAAGAATAGAAACACCCAGTTGATCTCCGTCAAGATTTAACATATAAAAACAAACAGATTCATTGTTGTGCATTGTTGTGTTAGAGGATTGTAGGAATACGATGTTTATAAAGGAGATCTTGGAGTGGGAGAGGAAATTGGCTGCAAAGGTGGAGACCCTTGTGGATTCTTTGTTTATTATTCATTTATTTGTTTGTTGATCTACATCAACACATTGTGAGCTTGTAGATTGGCTATTTGAACCATTTTAAAATGTTTTTCAAAATATAATAAAAATGGACAAAATGTTTAGGAATAAGGGGAAAGGGACAGGACAAGATATGGATGCCCTCTATCTTTTCACAAACAAATGCTTTTGTTTTAACCCAAAATGATCACACTATCTTTAAAGTTTTTACGTCATACAATGGGAAAACCCTTGAAAAAATACAGGGTGACTACCGACAACAAGTGTGACCTGATTAAAATAACAAGGCGCACCTCGACAGAGTGCTAACTTTCCCACCCACATACATACAGACAGCACCGAACAGCATTGATCGCAACACTTGCGCGCTCTGCTGGTGCACAGGTAGGCTATATGTACCGGTATATGGCCACGAGTGCACCAGTAAAGTTGGCACCTCGACAGATGGGGGGGGGAGTGGTACTGAGTTACTAGGGCCCACGGTTGAGGGGCCTTAATTATTTTATATTTATCTATTGAAAAATAGCAGATAAGCTCACTGCAAGCTTATAGATCTGCTATTTTTGAAAAGCCGTGAAAATGTGTCAAAATCTTTGAATATAATATTTCTTTAAGCGAACATTTGTAACTCAGATTTGGATTCTGGGGGGTCCCTGCAGAGATGGGGGTCCGTGGCCAAATACATATAATTTTGGGGGTCCTTCACATGAAAAGGTTTTAGCACCACTGACATAGAAACAGTTTTTTCAAAAAAAACCTTAGAAGGATTTGAAATATTCCCAAAAAATTACACATTTTCACAATTTTTCAAAAATAGCTCTACAAGCTTGCAGTGCGGCACCCGGTGCACAGTGAATAAATAATCCGAAATCCCATTCAAATGATAATAAATAAATAACTCTCACAGTATCCTAAATGTGTTTTGGATGTAGGCCTACTGTACACTTGTACTAGCATCTCACTTACACTGTGAGATGTGCTGTTCATACACAGCACTTTCATAATAGTTTTGTTGTTGTTAATCTTCAAACCATATTTATTAATCAATTATTTTCTAAATATTTGTTAGAAATTTATGTTTGATAGAAATAAAAGGGGTGTGTGAAGTATTCTTTGAAACTTCTGACCTTCATTATTTACTCTACAGCTAACACATACTGTAAGTTCACATGACACTGTTGCTAATTGAACTGTTTAACCAAATTAAACCCTATATCCTATACTTAGTTGACACACATAATAGTTACATTTTCTTCTCACTTTAAGGATGTCATATTACACCACCTCAGGGTATCAACCGCCGTCCAGTTCTTTAAGTACATGACCCTTCATTGAGCGGTGGTAAACCGCTCCATATAGTGGCTGTGCATGTGTCTGTAGCCACTTTTTCCTCAGCGTTTTGCCATAGCAATGTGTGTGTGTGTGTAGCCTGTATTACATCACCAATTACATCCTAGACCTATATCTTAGTCTGAAGACGTTATGCAAGCACGACCACCGCTCACTTCACATTGGGTGTGATTTATTTTATTTTATTTTTCATTCTCCTTTAGCGCTTTACATCTTAATATGGACGCTGCGACGCAATCCTACTGTAGGTCAGTGGTTCTCAACCAGTGGTCCTTGAGGGGGTTCCAGGTGGTCCCCAGCTAAAATGATGGGGAGTTGGTAAACAAATGGATGCTTAAAGATCTTTAACTCTTGAGAGTGTAAAATGGACCCATTCATTTGTACACTCTCAGAGTTCAGACCCGCAGGGGTCCATTTGGAGCGCTGCTGGTCCCCGGACCGGATCTTGAGAACCTGTGCTTTATCACATCCCTTCCCCCCATTGAAATGTGCCTTCACATACACACACACACACACACACACACACACACACACACACACACACACACACCCCTGCAACAATTGTCATCCCGTGCCACAGACCGACAGAACGAGGGAGGAAGGTATGGCATGCCTCCTGGTGGAGATTTGTCCTCTGCAGAGCACACCTTCCTGCTGTGGTTAAATGGTGGTTATGGCAGGGACACTTAATTCCAACACACGAGTGTGGCTGTGTGGCACGTGTCATGGAACATGCACTCCACTTTTATCCACAACCAGTTAGGAAATACACTTTGGTACCACACACCCAAGTGGCGTGCCATGCACGCACACACACGTGTGCACACGCACACACAAACACGCACACGTCCACACACGGCCATCAATTAACCATCAGTCAGCAGCAATCTGACCGGCCCGCCGTCCAAGCAAGTGAGTGTGGGGGGGGGGGGAGGGGGGGGGGGGGTGTCTCTGACAGCTGAGAACAGCTACTTTCCCATGCCGTCAGGGGTCACGGGGTCATGGTGCAGCTAGTGCCACAGTTGTCACCCCCCACCCCCCCCCCCCCCCACACACCCCCTCACACACACACACATAAGACATTTGTGTATAGTTGACCACACAGGGCTGGAATAGGAGAGGCCTGCAAGGGGCCGCGTGTGTGCCGGGCTGGTGTGTGTGTGTGTGTGTGTGTGTGTGTGTGTGTGTGTGTGTGTGTGTGTGTGTGTGTGCGTGTGCGTGTGCGTGTGCGTGTGCGTATGTTAGGGTGGAGGGGCATCCGGAAGTGTGCACACAATGAACCTTTGCAACCCAACCTTAGCTTTGTTACGGTATAAGGACTGTTTGTTTACGCGTAATGACCTTTTGCGTGTGCATGTGCATGTGTGTGTGTGCGTGTGTGTGTGTGTGTGTGTGTGTGTGTGTGTGTGTGTGTGTGTGTGTGCGTGTGTGCGTGTGTGTGTGTGTGTGTGACTGTGTGTGTGTACGTGCATGCGTTTGTGCATGTGTGTACACGTGTGCATGTAGTAATCTATGCCTTCCCACCTGCACTGTGGCCATTAATCTTTGAAGAATTACACAGTGAAATCCTGAGTGTTCATATAGCTCTTGAGAATGCAAAACAGTACCTTTTTTTCTCTCAAAAGTCAAATGAACACCACAGCTTTTTACCGTGCTCGGCACTGGAAACACGCATGGCTTCCTCCTTTTCTTTGACATCAAAACTACGAGCGACCGCTGGTTTATTTTCCTTAGCGGCACCCCTCCGGTGAGCCCCTGCATGCTAAAAACAACCTCCCTAGACAGATTTCAGAAAGCACATGTCTCGGTCCCCGGCGTGGCCTTTGTTCAACTGTGTTCAGGTCCTGCAGAGGAGCTCGGTGAGGGAAGGGTCATCGGGGATACGTCGGCACAGGTGCAGCTGTGGTGACTTTGTGATTTGTCTTTTTTCTCGGCAATCCATTCTCACCCCGAGGCATCATATTTGTGCCACTTGGTCGAGGTACCTTTCAGCATCCGATGCTGACAGCCTTACACCCTTTCACATATTGTCGTTATCGGGTGGAAACCTTGTATCTCCAACACCTTGCTGTTTCGTTATTATTTCAAAAACGATTTAAAATAGTGAAAATAGCCGATCTGCAAGCACACAACTCCTCGCATGTGCTTATAAATCTGCTATTTTCACTACTTTTGTGCAACACTTTTGTATGATGAAGTAGGGCTTTAATTTACCGATACACATTTGAAACTTGGAGATACGAGGACGAACGGTTCTCGAGATACACAGATTACATACATACATACATACACATTCACAGAGATTGTTGGATGTCAGAATGCCCATATAGATCTCTGTATCTGTCTGTCTGTGTCCCTTTTATGCCCGTATATGGAGATCTTTGTGATTCTGTGTCCATATTATGTCCATATATGGCGGTAAGGTGAGCCCACCACTTACTTCCTCTCAATACTATTCATTGTGAAACATTGACACTGACATTGTCTTATTCTCCTCCCATAGGCAACCATGGAGCACTAATTGCTTTTACCCACAAGCATACAGAGAGGTGTACAGAGAGGCCTGAAGAGGAAGGACCTGTGTTGTGTTTCCCCCCGAGCCTATGCTAAGCCCTACCTTTATACCCACCTGGCTGGCCCTAACCTAAAGACTCATGGCCCGGTCCAGGAAGAGACGCCCAAAAGCTGAAAGAAGAGCTAACCTTATTTCTCTAACATTATATTATTCTCTCTTTACCATTTTGCTTTCTTTACTTGATAAATATCGAAAACAACGACAAAAGCGCTTACCTCTCTTTGCCCCTGCAAGATCCTCTGCCTGTGTCACTTTCTAAATAAATGCGCCAGTTGGCTCTGCTTTACACTGTGTTGTGTCTTGGCTGGGAACTGTACACCACAATACATCCATACACACTCACAGAGGGTGGCTGTAGCTCAGGAGGTATGCAAGTTGGCCAATGATCAATGGGTCGGCGGTTCAAGGTTCAGGTTGGTGCCTTGCATGGTTTCCACCGCCACCAGTGTATGAATCATAGGTGCCGGAGCCGGGTCTTTTTGGACCGGACTGCCACCCCACTTTTCAGGCTATCGACCCATTTCTTCTGTCTTTTGGTCAGTTTTTTCCCCCCAAACGGCGCTAAAGTCCCAATGTCCCCATTGTCTTGTTCTAACTTTCACTATACAGTAGCTTGAATTTCCCTTACTTTATTCACATTAATTTATTTTCTCGAAAATAGGCCTACATTGAGCGCAGCAGAGCCCTAGCTCATTCATAATGCCTAGATTACAGAAGGCATAACAGGCCTACAACATTGTAGGGCATAATTCATATTGAAATAAGAACAGCAGGATAAAACGAGTTATACATTGTGAAAAAGTTGAATTAAATTCTTTATCCAGAGCTACTTATACAATTGTCATCTAACAACACATTGTGCTAGTGTGTTATACTCTATACTAAAGTCCGAGGTGTACGTTTGGTTACGGTTATGACGTCACCACCTGGCCACGCCCACACCACCGTCCCCTGACTATTTTATCCCTGCCGGCGCCGCTGGTATGAATGTGTGTGTGAATGGATGAATGATGCACCATTTACAGAGATGTTTTGTTGACTCATGTGGCGTACGTGATGTCAGAGCCTTTTATGTAGTGATGTCACAATGAGTCAGCACTTGCGCCGGTTCCTCCGGAACAGCCTGATGTCAAGAATCAGCTCCGCATACGGAGAGTCCGAACCTTTAGCGCCGGTTCCGGAAAACCACGTATCGGGTTGGGTCGAGACCGGGCACTGCACTCCGCGCCGCGTCAGGGAACGCGCGTGCCGAATCTGAAGCCGGTGGGACGAACGGTTCTCGTGATACGCGGATTACATACACACACTCACACACACGCACGCACGCACGCACGCACGCACACACACACACACACACACACACACACACACACACAGACACGCACGCACAGAGACTTCTCGCATTTATTGTAAGATTAAGGGTACCTGTGCTTATTACAAACGCCCATGTGGGATTCATCATTATAGCACACCTAATAGTCTGAGCATTTCGGGCAAAAATCGTGCACTTTACGATAAAAGCATGACATTTGGCTATAGGGACAATGCAGATTTGTCTTGGGAAACTTGTGGGAGCCAATCAAAGTTGGAGTCTCATAGACTTCACTATACAGTAAAATATTACAAGAAATAAACATGCTTTAAATAGCATGTGAGGGGTCAAACTTTGTTTTTTTCAGGATTCTGAATCCAATGCAAGTATTTGTTTTGCACGAAAAACTTTCCTTTCCGAAAAACGGCCCCCACAACACTGTGAAAAGAGATGACTCATCACTAAACCATAGTTTTATGGGGGCCGTTTTTAGCCCAAGGAATGTTTTTTATGCAAAACAAATGCTTGCATTGGATTCAGAATCACAAAACATCTCTAGTTTGACCCCTCATATGCTACTTACAGCATGTTTATTTTTTGTATTATTTTAGTGTAAAGTCTGAGACCCCAACTTTGATTGGCTCCCACAAGTTTCCCAAGACAAATCTCTGATGTACCTAGGTATAGCCAAAAATGTTCCCTATGAAATGTTCTAACTGTGTGCCAAATTTCATGCTTTTATCGTAAAGTGCACGATTCCATCAAAATACTGCCCGAAACGCCCGGATTAGTAAGAGCAATATGGGAACCCATTGTCAAATGAAAAACAGTGCCCTCTCTGTTTTGTTCCATCAGCGAATCTGTCTTGAGAAATGAGTATAAGAGTAGATTTGTTCGGTGCATCTGGATTTTCCTTTTTTCCCCTCTTAACAGACAAATATGAGAAAATATAAAAAAAGATTTGAGAGAATATTGCTGGCATGAGGCCCATGTTTCACTTTACAAATTCATATTATTCTGAAGATTTCCTAGCAAGCAGTATTTATTATCATGAGTCTGATTTTTGTAAAACGAATTATTTGTAAAAAAAAACAAAAAAAAAACATGCAAATCAACATCATGTGATCAACATGGATCTGTCAGATTTTCCATAATCCATCCTGATTGGCTAAGATTGGATTGCAAAGTTTGCAGGATTGCTCTGTTTTGAACAAAATGCCTCAAATCATGAACACTGTGCGTGATTTTGGTGAAATGGTGCACACACATTCCCACTAGGCCGAGGAAGGAATGCCACTTAAATATTTTCAAATCAGCCTCATCGTGGCACAATAACGGTCCGATTCGTGTCTAGCAAAAACCTTTGCCCTGTATTTTTCACTTCTGCCATTTATAGCGCCACCAGAAGGCAGACTTATATAACATTTTTTTTTATATTACTACTTCAGATTTTGTCCAAAGATCACGCAAATAGTTACCGAGTAACTCTATAGTCATGTGATCAAGATAGATCTGTCCAATTCCATCATGATTGGCTAACATTGGCTTCCAAAATGTGCAGGTTTGATCCGTTTTGAACAAAATGCCTCAAATCATATATGAGATGAGATGAGAGATGAGATGAGATATACTTTATTATATAAGGTAAGCAGCGTGCGATTTCTGTGAATTTGCACGTACATTCCCACTGGGTCACCCTTTTCACATTGGCCTATTACAGCACCACCAGGAGGCCACAATAATCTACTTGACTTGGTGGAAATTAATTAATAGACAGGAATAATTATTGTCAAGTTTATTAAATATTTACAACGTCCAATTTACAATTCCATAAACAAGATGCAGTCTAATGGATAGCAGGATGAAGACAAAACTCCTGGCCATCATGAACAATCCCTCTCACACCCTACATGGCACTGTGACGGCATGAAAGAAGAAGGAGTGCTATAACAGATCTTTTCTGCCTACATATATTTCAAGATTATCACTTACCCTACCTTTAATGAGATTATGGGATTATAACAAATTGGACTTTTGCAAATTCTTCTCATTTTAACTAATTCATATTTAACATCACAGAGCAGATCTAAACTGTTTCATCAATGAAGTCAAGAGAAAAATTCTTCTTCTCACAAATCCAGTGTTTGGGATCTGCACATGACCAATTATACCATCCGCGCATTCCACTTGCACCACAGTTTCCTTTCGAGTGAACATGCAATCTTTCGTACCAGTACCTGCAGAAAAAAACAACATAATGTATTTTAACCACATCCACTCAGTCACTCACATACAGTAACTTTGATAGAATTAAAATAGAAAAATGTCTGTCTCACGGTGTTGTCGGTGGTGTTCCATCCACCCACGTCCAATTTCCATCCGTCCATTTCAGACCAATCCAAAACCAGCCAACCCAATTACCCGCCAATCCTTTGATGAATTTCTGATAATTTGTCAAATGATTATACCATAAATATTACAGAACTATAAAATGTATACTGTACAGTATGTGAATGATGGTTCACCTGGACATACGCACGCACTCACTCACACATACACATGTGCGTGTGCACATGCACGCACGCACGCACGCACGCACGCACACACACACACACACACACACACACACACACACACACACACACACACACACACACACACACTAACCTGTTCTTCTTTACTGTTAATGATCACCAGATCTCTCCCTGTGTCGGACCGACATTGGTTTCTACTTTCGTCCCAAGTTTTCATTTCAGTAGATAGGTAATAACAGCTGTCTTCAAACGTCTTCCATCCACTGGGACACGGGTTAGTAGTAGCAATCAAAAGACCTAGGTAGTAAAATGGTTTTAGAATAATAGTCTAAAACTCCATCGAATGAAGTTTTGTGGCTTTAGGTCAAACAGGGCGAGTTATAAAAGTTATTGCTTTTCAATCTCAATTTAGTCGTTATGCCAATTATTTCCTCCCCACACACATTTGTGTCTTGTTACTGCTGTTGTATCCTACTGACTCAACTAGTGAGGAGCCCCCACCGGGAGGACATAGATCCTTTGTCCTACGCACCCGTTTCGGATGTATCATGCCATATAATGGTCGATTATATTATACAAAATATTTTGGGGGCCCCTCTGGGGGTCTCGACCCACAGGTTGAGAACCACTGTTTTAGAGGGCAATTATAATGTATTAAGTCCTATTTGGCGTATTAACCTTTTAAGACAATGCAAAAACAAACACAAATTTGAATACAAAACAGCGCTGCTAGGATCCTGATGAGGGTGCGTAAATATGAACACATCACACCCATCCCATGGCCGATTATCAAGTATTATCAGTTCATTGTAATGGGCCAGAAGAGTCATGCTCTGCCCGGCTGCCGACTCAGTAGGCTGTCTGCCGACTCAGTAGGCTGTCATCAGCCCATTCATAAGTAATGCAATTGCACCTTCTTGTGGTCAAAGGAAAAAAAAGAAAAAAAGGGAAATGAGTAGGATTTGAACCCAATACCTTGTGTTTCCCAGCCAACCGACGCTCCTGCTCACGCCACATGATCCACGACAGAGGTAAGCCATCTCAGGCGACAATGAGCCCCGCGAGGCCCCGCCGAGTGAGCAGTAGCGTGCAGTGAGAAGTAGCGAGCAGTGAGAAGTTGCCGGGCCGAGCGGTGCGAACGTCGCCTGAGCCGACTCAGCAGCGTTACCGAGTTATGTGCTGTTATGGACAGAATAGTAAATCTTCATCCCTCAGTATCCAAGAAAACACAAAAAAGGGGGTTTGGCCAGCCGCTGGTTAGAGGAAGGTGGCTACTATCACTATGGTCCTGGCACATGCGCACTAAGGGCTGTATTTTGATTGTCTTAAGTACCAGCTCTTATGCCTTAACTTAAAGGCCTGTCCATACTGTCTCCGACCACCAAACTTTTCATCGGAGAGTTCCGACTTTCCGAAATGAAGTTTTCCGACACTCTAATTCGGGGTAATGCTTTTCGACAATGCCAGATGCAGCGTGGTGGATTCGAACACACAACCTCCACGCTGGCCACCACTGCGCCACCCGAGCGCCCAAAGTTAGCATTTTCAACTGATTGCTATAGCGCCATCCTTTGGCCAATGGTTGAGAGTGGGGCACCATTAAAACATTGCCGCCATAAGTAGCCTAACCAAAGCCATAAACCTCTCACTCCAGTCTGGCCACGTTCCCCCTGCTTTAAAGACTGCCATTATTACACCCTTGCTCTCAAAAAAAACACATTAGACCCAGACAACCTCGCAAACTACAGGCCCATTTCAAATCTCCCCTTCATCTCCAAGGTTCTGGAAAAAGTGGTGGCAGCTCAACTTCAGGACCATCTTCACATTAACAGCATTGCTGAGAAGTTTCAGTCTGGTTTCCGCACTGCTCATAGCACGGAGACAGCCCTCATAAGGGTCACAAATGACCTCCCGATGGCAGCTGTTTATGGCTCCCCTTCACTCTTCATCCTGCTTGATCTGACAGCCGCATTTGACACGGTCCACCATGACATCCTCCTCAACCGCCTTCATTCTATCGGACTATCTGACTCTGCCTTAAACTGGTTTACATCCTACCTCTCCAAAATAACTGAGTGTGTTTCCTTGGGAAGGAAAACATTTCAGACAATCTCTGTCACCTGTGGTGTCCCCCAAGGATCCATACTTGGCCCCACCCTCTTCACCCTCTATATGCTCCCCCTCGGACACATCATCAACCAGCATGGCATCTCCTTCCACTGCTATGCTGACGAAACCCAACTATATCTCAAAATCAACATCATCATCTCCCTGGGGGCAGACCAACCGGCACCAGCCGGCACCATCTCCATCGTCCACTCTGACAACCTGCCTGGAGGAGATCAAGGCATGGATGAACCTCAATGTCCTGCAACTCAACAGCTCAAAAACTGAAGCCATCCTAATTGGAACCCCCTGAATGAGTCATGTGGTAGTTTAGAGACATGTAATACTCACAGTACATAATCACACCCAGCAGCATCATCCCCAGACATACGGCAACAAGGATGACAGTCCTTCTCACTGTATTAGAGTGCTGTCCTGAAACACAAAGTACAGCTAAGTCTGCAGTAACTGAGAGAGACAAAACAAGATTAACTAGCTAAATCTGCTGCAAGAAAAGCGATATTGTCCTACTATATGAAAGACAATGCCTTGTTTTTGTGCAACAACCTCTTTTCCACTCTGAAACTAAGAAATCACCTTGACAATGATTCACAACTTTGTCGACTCACCCTGAGTGTGTCTTCCTGCTGTGTTGTCCCTCAAGTCCAAGGCATGGCTTCTGACATTGTCCAGGCTCTCATAGATGTGCTCCTCCTCCTCTCCCATCTGCCATAACTGTCCACTGTCCACAGTGTCACCTCTCTGTCTTCGTTCTCGGTCCTTCTGTCTTACCTTGTCTGACATGGCATTGATATAAGACAAGGCAAGTATTATTAGGCAAGGTACGTTTATATATATTATAAATAGTTTCATTGCATGCCAGGCCCGATAGTCCTGAGATTATTTCAATGTCTTTCCCTGCCAGGCCCGATAGTCCCGAGAATTTCCCGTTTTTGAAAAAAAAAAAATCAAAAAAAATTTTTGACCCCAAAAAATGTAGTAGGCATGATAGAAATCGTGAAATTGCATGTTTAACCCCCATAGCAACCCCATCTATCAAACATGGCAGCCATCTTTGTTTACATTTTAGGAAAACATAATGGCTTCTATCTCATGAATGCCTGAACGGATTTCCATTCTGATTTTTTTGTTTGAAAGCTGTGAGAAATGTGGACACACGTGGTGCATTATCTAGGCATGGGTGTGCATGATCCGTGCACTATGAATTACATGGAAGTCTATGGAGACCAGGGGCATATGAGAGTACGAAGGTATTGTTAAATGGCAGGGTAAGCATCAAAACAATATTTAAATGCTTTTTCAGCACATGCATTGCATATTATTCCATAGGGCTGGACCACAAATTACATCATCAACCTGTGATGGGAGTTGTCCCTATTCAGTGAAAGATTAACTATTTCTAAAATAAATTAAATGTTTAAGTTGTTAGTTATTTTTACATTTTAGAGCAGTGGTTCTCAACCTTTTCAGGCCGCGACCCCCAAAATAATCATATTTTAACTGGGGACCCCCACCCTGCACAAGCACTTGGAACTGTAGAAGTTGCCATTACAATTAGTTTGACTTGATCTATTCCATTGTGAAAATAGCTGATCTACATGCTCATGTAGATCTGCTATTTTCACAATTTCTGCCTTTAATATTTGACCAATGTTTGACCGGTGAGCATTTAGATCTGCTATTTTCACAAGTTCTGCCTCTAATATTTGACAATTGATCAATGTTTGACCAGATGTACTAAAAACATCTTTAAAGTCTGTTCAGCTAAACAAAGCTAAACATCTGGGGACCCCGCCAAAATATTTTGGGGGCCCCTCTGGGGGTCTCGACCCACAGGTTGAGAACCACTGTTTTAGAGGGCAATTATAATGTATTAAGTCCTATTTGGCGTATTAACCTTTTAAGACAATGCAAAAACAAACACAAATTTGAATACAAAACAGTGCTGCTAGGATCCTGATGAGGGTGCGTAAATATGAACACATCACACCCATCCTCCGTTCACTCCACTGGCTCCCCATCTCCTTCAGGATTCAATACAAGATCTCCCTACTCACACATCAGTGCATTTACGGCAATGCCTCCCTGAGCACCTGAGAGCTCCACAGTCCACTGATGCTTTTAAAAATGGACTAAAGACACACCTTTTTAACAAAGGATTTTTAACTTAGTCTATGCCCTGTTTTAGCTTAGTTTTATCCGACCTTTTATTATAAGTTGGGTCCTATATGTTGATGTCCTTTGTGGACTGATTGCCTATTTGTTTTGTTTTTTTGAGATTCGCAAGAATGTAAAGCGCATTATAAATAAAATGTATTATTATTATTATTATTATTACAATAAAAATGTATTAAGGTTTTAAGAGAATATAACATTAGAATAAGTTAATTTGCCAAAATCCTCCAATATGCTGGCACAGGCCTTATTCTAATCTAAAGGGACAGAAGTGACATCTTTCCAGTGTTGCTGCTTGGAGCATACACAAACTCAACATGTGTTTGTGTGTGCTGGCAGTGCATGGCAGTGTGTGTGCTGGCAGTGCATACCAACAAAGGTCTCCATCATGACCTCCTGCGGTCCAGAGAGGTCATCGTCCACGCTCTCGTAGATGTCCACCACTCTCTCCTTATAATGCCCACTGTCCTCAGTGTCACCTCCCTGTCCTGTTTCTCCCTCTCCCTGTCTCTTCCTTTTTGACAGGTCTGACATGGCTTTGATATCTGTAGAACAAGACAATGTTTATGTGTATAGCACATTTCAACAAGGATTAAACCACTGTCCAAAACCTAAACTATGCATACCGAGTGCATAACCTAATAGTCTGCATTGCCGGTGTATTGCCTACTGTACTGTGCACGCACACACACACACACACACACACACACACACACACACACACACACACACACACACACACACACACACACACACACACACACACA